>NW_024582825.1:141120-148196 GCF_018398535.1 Haplochromis burtoni
GGCAACAGTGCTAACCACCGTGCCACCGTGCAAAATAGATGATGTCTATTTTTTATAATAGGAATGAAATGCTTTAAATAATTCGGCGGGGTTTACAAGTGATGGGGCAACACCTCCAACACCCCCCAGGCAAAAGCAAACCTCCGAGCAGGCTGTGACGCACCAGTGCACACCGCTGTCCAACCTCAACGCTCAACCGCAAGCCGTAACAAAACACTGAGCATTATTTTCAGGTCTGAATTTGCACCCGTTCTCCTTCATTGCACTTGAACCGTGTTTTTCAGGATGCCCGTCACTGAGGATGTTTGCAACATGGTGAAATATAACCTGAAGCTGTTGCTTCTGTTCATGTGATCCCAAACTGATTCCATGATGTCTGTCTGGGATCAGGGCTCTTTGAGGGGTCAGATCGTTGACGTGATCAAATGTCTCTCTGATGGCGCGATGTAGAATCTGTAGATCTGAACATGTCTGTGCACAGTATCGTGGTTACCACAAACATTATAGATTGTTATCAATCTTCTCATCTACCTCTGATAGAAAATAAACACATTTCCCAAAATTAGAAACTTTTCCTCTAACTGACGGAGACAAGCAGGAATGAAGATTTCATAATGCAGGCCTGGCACTCGGATCTCGTCTGAAACACTACAGACAGTCAACATGGCACGCAAACCAGTGTCAGTGTCGCTAATTACGTCTAAAAGAGCAGAATTAGACATTATAAATTAGCGTCAATTTGGTGTAGTGAGGCTAGATGTTATATAGTCAGCACACAGTACAAAAATTGGTCCCCGGTGGCCCAGCTTCGTAAGTGAAGCTTACCGTAGTCAAAACACTAACGTCCTAACTACATGAAATGCACTTTTGTCATTCAGCCTGTCGGCATGGAAACGCTTAACGTCAGTATGCAGCCGGTCACCTCGACGTCTGCAGCTGTGTCCCCGGTAAATACAGGTACCTCCAGATGGCGTAATAATGAATGCCTGCTCCAACGGCCACAAATAGATGCCAGATCGCATGGGCGAATGGCACAAGGCCATCGCTCTTAAAGAAGACCACGCCTACTCCATAGAAGACACCTCCCACGGCCAGTTCACACACACCTGTGCGCTCCACCTGGAACATAGGAAAGTTTGCTGGTATTTAATTTAAAGATGCTTTATTTAACTGTATATTTGTTTGCTAAAGATGTATCCAGTTTTTGGTTGAATTCATCTGAAATAAGAAATACTCTTATTTAAAAGAGGTTTCCCAAATTTTTGAGAAATGCCGTTTTACATGCCCACTCCAGAAAAGACGGAGTAGCACTTCATCGAACAGCCCAATACTTGGTGTAGTTTTCCAACATTTACCAAGGACTTTTTCACAGGTTAGAGTGTAACTTTATATACCTAAAATTCCTTACCTGTAGGTACAGCATGATAACAAAGCTTTAAAAGAAAGAAGCAACAAATTATACTGAGTAATGAGTAGTTTTTGGTTATTTTAGAAGATCAGACCAACAATGTTTCTTACGTTGACTTATTAAGGGCCCAGGCTGTATCACGGACTATCCTAACCACTTATCCTTACATTGTAATAACACGTGATTTTGAGGTGCATGTTGGAATTTGTGCGACCTACCGCTTTGTGCCTGAGTTGGTGTCGTTTCCTGTCGCTTCCGTTTTGTTATAATACCACTAACAGCTGATTGTGGAATATTTAGTAGTGAGAAAATTTCATGACTGGGCTGGACTATCACAGTACCATGCTGGAATTCGCTGACTTCCTGACATCTTTAGAAGCAGTCTGCATGCCTAGATGCCAGGTTTTATACACCTGTGACCATGAAAGTGATTAGAAAACCTAAATTCAGTGATTTGCATGGGTGAGTGAATACCTTTGGGAGTATACTGTATATCAAGTCATGCCCTGCCTGGCCTAAATGATTTCTGTTTCTTCTGTCCTTCATGTGTTTTTATGCACTGAAATCTGGAGCATGAATTTTCAAATAGACATTAGAAAATTGCACCATAACTATGAACTGCTACGAAAAATAAGGGCCTGGAGCTCCATGTGGGTAAAAGAAACCCAAAGGAATCAGATTCAGGTTCTGAGCACATTGTTTAAGGCCTTTTTATAAAATATGACTATAAGATTTATGCCAGCTTTTCCCTTTAATAAAAGAGATGTCAAGAAATACAATTTCTCAGACATGAAACTAAAACACAGCGTGATTTATGGAGCCAGAGAATGAGCTACGTTACTACCTTTATCTTCAGGGGGACATGAAAAAAAAATCACTCCATAACGGCTCGGGCTGTAAGTAAACGTGGCAGCTACTTCAGTAGGTGTTGACTGTCTTACCCTCAAAGTGACAATTTCAGGCTTCTATAAGTTGAAATCAAGAGCGTAATCAAATGGAAATCAGTGATTCAGTGCAACAGGGGAAGTCAATGTAAGACTTATGCATTGGAAAATAGTCAGCAGTTCTATTACCAGCAATTAGACGCATCTGTGGGTTATGGGGCACTCAAACAAAAGCCGCGGTTTGGTTCTTTAAATAGTAACGGTAGTGGAAGGAAGTCTGCAGGGGGGAAGGGGAGTGGCAGACGCTGAGAAAGACTCATCTATGTGATGTAGACTTACCATAGAGAGAATGACCAAAGCAGGAACAGCCCCCATGGCCACATATCCCAGCAACTCGATCAGCTTGTACCTGCAGGTAGAAAACTGGACCGTGAAGTCATAATAAAAATAACAATACCTCCATTTTCCTGCCTAATTATTTGTGCTCCAAACAGCAGTCTTGTGTTTTCTGTCAACACTTGAATGGAGGCGTTTGGCTTCAGGTTAACTGTGTCAAATTAGTGCACACAGTACAAATGGAGGCTGTGTTACCTCTCATGGAAAAAGCAGACATACGCCGATCCTATACACGCCATGACCCAGATGAGCCAGCGCATGTGGCACGTCCAGGGTCCCAGCTCCCTCAGCATCAACCTGAGGAAACACGACATCGCACCTACACAGTTACAGTGTGTTCGCTCTGGTCTTTATTTTATTTTATTTTTTTGCTGTAGTCACATGACCCACCATGGAGAGTAGGAGGCTGCGATGAAGAAGTAGATGGCCATTCTGTCACACATGTGGAAGCGCTGCTCCACCTTCCTACACGGAGAGAGGAGGAGGCATGAGCTCATTTGTGAAGATTCAGTTAGAGTAAGATAATAATTCTAAAATTTAAAGGATCCAGGCTGTATGAAGATTTTTATTGTCTTCCTCCCCGCACCCCCAACCAGTCGGGGTAGATGGCTGCCCCTTCCTGAGCCTGATTCTCCTGGAGGTTTCTTCCTGATAAAAGGAAGTTTTTCCTTTCCACTGTCGCCAACTGCTTATTCATAGGGGGTCATATGATTGTCCACCAAAGTGTGGAAAGTGTTGTTTGTTTTTTGGACAGCAATATGGCTGAAAGTAGGGCTGGGCGATATGACCCAAAATTCATATCTCGATATTTTTTAGCTGGATGGCGATATAAGATATATATCTCGATATATTTTTTTAAAGCCATAAAGTAAGAACAAAAAGAGAGTTCTTAGTCAAAGCTGTGTCCCAGATGTCACACAGGCACTTTTATTAACATAGAGCAGATGTACATAAAATTTACTCAAAAATACATTATGAGCATTCATTAAATAATAATGCTCCATAAATAAAAGAAAACAATGTTGTTTTTGTGCATAACAAAAAGCTCACAATTGTGCAGTCAAAATGTAAACTAAAAGACGCTGAGCACAATAACAAAGACAGATTTCACAGCTGCTCTGTTCCCAACTTGTACTGCTGACTGACAGCCTGGAGTTTGAAATCCGCTTCGCAACCACGTCTCTTAACAGGTGCCATTTATGGTCCTTATACACAGTAGGGTAATACTACGTTGAAGCACAGTACGTATCACTCCGCGAGGCTCAGCCGTAATGCTCCGACAATCCATCAAGCGGTGCAGCTCCGTAGCTTACCAAAGTCGTACTAAAACATTTTTTTGACAGATTGCTGAGCGCTGTGTTCCACATAAAATCGGTTCGCGGCCATCAAGCACAACCAGAATTCATACATAAGGCGCGCTGTCAACTTTTGAGAAAATGCAAGGATTTTAGTCCGTGCAGCACCTCTGGGCTGCATGGCGTTAGCGTGGTTAGCTCGTCAGCGTGGTTAGCTAGCTAACACGTTGACGCCGTCCAGCCCCACGCAACGGGCGATGCGCAGTAACTCGTTAACGGAGATTTGCCGTGTCCATCTTGTCGCTTCCTGCAGGTGAAGCGATGGGGCAGGAGGGGGAGTTGTGTTCAGTGAAGGAGAGGCGAGGCCGAGTAACGTTGCATAAAGACGAAAGTGGACGAAAGAGAGGCAAATTTGCGGCTCCACAAGTATAATTATAACGTAACATAGACTATATCGATATAAAGGATATTGTCAGATCTCATATCTCGTATAAAAATATATCGATATTTTTTAAAAACTCGATCGCCCAGGTCTAGCTGAAAGACCAGAGGAGGACTGTGAAAATATTGTGTAAAGGGTAGAAACACATTTAAATTGTCAAAGTGCGTCCTACAAATCATGCACCTTTTCTTAATACGCATCCACGTTTCTGGGGCTGTATAACAAAATGAACTGAATCACCTACACATTACAATTACAGCACTACAATGTTAACCCAAACAGCTCTTGATGCTTTTTGCGTTAATGCTGATGATTTTTACGTGCTGTGGGCATCAGGACTCGCCGACCACGCTCTGTAACTTTACCTGGTGTGACACTTTGTGGCTGCCTTGCAGTGGTTCCACTTTGCAATAATATAACTTGCAGTAGATTGTGGAGGGAATTTCACAAACTGACTTTTTGCAATGGTGGCATCCTGTTACAGTTAGTGTAAAGTTGGTGAGCTATTTACAATGCATGGTTAGATGCTTGATTTTATACACCTGCAGCAATGGGACAAAAAAAACATCTGCTGTTCTTCATACAAGAATAGTCACCCGGTGACGTGGTCTGCTAAGATCAACCCTCGTGCAGGCTTGATCTTACAGGGTTAAACCAAAACTATGAGCACATTTTATAAGCATAATCCATGTAATAATTTTAGATCTCCTGGAAATGTATTTTTATATAGCAGCATTAAAATACCTGTTCTTGTTGAAACATAACAAATTGACCTGTGAACTGTTCAAGGATCAAAAAGGTGACTAACTCAAGAAATGATGCTGTGTTGTGTCCACAAATAACAGACACCTTAGCAAGGAACCAATTTTAAATAGTATCTTTAGGCACTTTGTTGTGAGTAAAAACATGTCAACACATGTTCCCATTTCTTTTGAAAACTTGCCATATCAGCATGGTGTGCAGTGTGTCCTTAAAACACTTAAGTAAAATGGGCAAGTGGAGGACAAAAGAAGAAGTGGCAGGCCTAAAAACTATCTACAGCAGACGAACTCTATCTGAAAGTCATGACCTCAAGAAGTCGGAGATAATCCTGCAAAGACCTGACACGGGACCTGAGAGATGCATCCTATTTACTGTTCACTGAAGCCTCATCAGAAATGGTCTCAGTGGAAGTGTGGCTGTCAAGAAGCTATTATTAAGGAAGGGGAATGGGGAGAAAAGGTTGAAGTACGGCAAATTGCAAAAGAACTGAAAATCAGTGACAACAGGTCAGATGAAGTGATTAATCCCAATTTGAACGTTTTTCTGGTTCAGAATCATTTTAATATGTATGGAAAGGACAGGAAAGAGGTACAACAGAGAGTGTCTACAGCCATCTGTAAAACACAGCAGAGGCTCTGTTATGGATTAGGATTGTGTTATTGTCCAATTCTTTGAATTACAAACACAGGAAAGAACCATCATGCAATACCATCTGAAAAGCATCTGACTGGCAACAACTTAATTTGTTTGAGATCATTCTGACAGAGAACAGAACAAGAGGCAGCTAACATCCAAAGAAGAGCTTTAAATGTCTTTCACAAAGCCTGGAGAACTATTCCAGGGCTTGCAAAATCGCTAGCCCGACGTCCCGGGGCTAGCGATTTTTCCAGTCGGGCTACCAAAATCTCTCTGCCCTGCCCGTCGGGCTATTGTAGGAAGGAAAAATATATTGTGGCGAGCTCAGACAAGGAGGAGACGGAGGTATCGTTTGGTCTTGCTTCCCGTGAGCTAGCCAGGGAACACAGCCGTTTATTGACATCTGCAGAAGAACACTGCCGCTAGCTAACTGCTCAGCGCGGCAACCGCACAGCAACAACAACACACAGGGCGCCCTCTGACCCCGGAAGGACACACTGTCGCAGCGAGAGGGCGTCACCCGTCACCATGGCAACATACACAAAACATAACTACAAACAGAACCCCGAACAGCCCTGACCCGCTACATAGCCCCCACCTGAGGGGTCAGTCGTCCCCGACGACCCCACACAAAGTCCTGCAAATGTCCAGGTGCCTTAACTGGCGTGGTAGGCATGACTGCTACGGTTGGGGGCTCGGCGTGTGGGTCGACAGAGGTAGCCCATGAAGCATTGCCCTAGCATCTGTCGCGACGGGCCGCCGCCGCGGTGCGCTCGCGCCATCGGGACCCGTCGGGGGACTTACATGGCCACTCACATCCTCTCTCTTCAATCGCCAGTTTCCCAAGCGGGGAATGTTCTCCTCGACAGCTTGCTCCAGCCTCTGAATGTCTCTCTCCATTACGGCGAGGGTGAGCTATCCCACTTCTGACACCAATGTGGCGAGCTCAGACAAGGAGGAGACGGAGGTATCGTTTGGTCTTGCTTCCCGTGAGCTAGCCAGGGAGCACAGCCGTTTATTGACATCTGCAGAAGAACACTGCCGCTAGCTAACTGCTCAGCACGGCAACCGCACAGCAACAACAACACACAGGGCGCCCTCTGACCCCGGAAGGACACACTGTCGCAGCGAGAGGGCGTCACCCGTCACCATGGCAACATACACAAAACATAACTGTACAAACAGAACCCCGAACAGCCCTGACCCGCTACAATATGCTGCTGAGAATATAGCCCAGAAGAAGCGTATAGTTA
>NW_024582825.1:155548-157222 GCF_018398535.1 Haplochromis burtoni
CTGACACAGACTGATTCATGTCCTACACAGTTCTTACAAGTTCATAGAAATTTCTGTTCAATTAGAACCAAGTATTTGAGTTGATGATTGTAATTTTTATACAATGTTGTAATTTGTTTTTCAATATTTACAATATTATACTTTAATGTATAATATTGTAAAGGAAACAAAACATCAATCAAAAAGTTGCTCTCTTTTTTATTCGGGCTACTTAAATTTATTTTGGGCTACCAAAAACCGAGTCCCTGCCCGAAGGGCTACCAGGAATTTTGAAATTTTGAGAGCTCTGTATTCCTAAAGACAATTTAAAGAAATGTTGAGAAAGCTGCCTAAAAGAGATCAGGTTCTGTTAAAGAATAAAGGTGGTCATGCCAAATGTTGACTTTCAAGCTTGTTAGAATTAAACAAAACCCAATTTTGGCTCATAAACTGCATTTCCAAGTATCTTTGTGCATGTTTCAATAAATCATGGCCCCTTGTTCCCATTTTCCTAGCAAAATATAAAGAAGCGAGACTACTGCCCCTGGAAGTAGATAAAAAGTGCATAAGCAACGCTTCAGTTGCCATCTTTTCCATCAATAACCTGTCTCTCCATTCCATAACAATCTTTTTTTTCTCCTTTGTGGGACTTTTTGGTTGTTGTTGTTTTGGAAAAGCTGTTAGCCAAAATAAAATTTGCTTGTCATACCTCAGTATCACAAATATCTTCTGTTTTGGACACTTTGACAACAAAAAACTCACCAAAAACACATTTTTGTGAGCCAAAGTGACATGAAATTTCTTGATTATTGTTCCTCGTCTGGTTTTTGTAAAACCTTTGGGTTGCAACAAACAAAGTTTTCATCTATCTGTGTCGTAAACCTACCGGAGCAGCTCATAAGTACACGATGGCACATCTGCCAAATCCCTATCAGCACTTCCTCCCCCCAACACACACACAAACACACACCTGAGGTGGCTGATTTTCCAGGCAGCAGTATGGAAAAGAGTTGAGGTGATGAATAAGCCGGTGAGGCCGCTCCCATAGAGCCAGGCAGCGACACGATGCCATCGGTCCACGGAGAGAAAGTAGAGGACGGACCCACCGACCATACTGGGAAGAATCCACAACTGGAAAAGATTCAAATATCCAATAATCATGTCAGACTTTAATATGTGCAGTTCATTCACACTCATGTTCATAATGCTAATCAAGTTCCAAACAGGTAAATAAATAAATAAATGTACCCAGAGCTCCATCCCCTTACACAATTAACTTTCTTTACCGCCGTCATGAAAAATGGCATTTTTTACTCTTCCTAAAAATGAAACTTTTCACATTTCTCTTCCTCTGAGACCAGGAGAAATCACTTTTTTTAGCACTCTTGAGCTCTAGTAAAGTTTTGCTTAGCAGAAAGTCTGGCTCTGTCCAAAACAACGCTGATTAACACCTTTGAAAAATAACACATTGTGCTTTCATGTGTGGGATTATTTATTTGCCAGACTTAATAACTCCGTGGTTATTATACCAGCGTATAACTCCCCCATAAATCCACGAGGAGTTTATTACCTTTGAGCAGAGCCAATAAAATTTCCGCTTTATTTCCACTCATTGTGGCGTCGTGTTTTCTCATCAAACTCCCAGCAAGAAATAATAATAATAATAATAATAATAATAATAATAATAATAATAAT
>NW_024582825.1:157242-159406 GCF_018398535.1 Haplochromis burtoni
ATAATAATAATAATAATAATAATAATAATAATAATAATAATAATAATAATAATAATAATAATAATAATAAAGCACGTAAGTATATTTCCCAAAAAGGTCATGAACTATATTTACGGATTTTGTATTTGATGTTATTCTGTGAACAACCAGGGGACAAAAGTGGGATATAAAGAAAATATTAACCACGATTTCACTAAAAGTCCACTTGGATCCTTTATAAGTGTTAATGACTGATGAAAACTGAACTTTTTTTGGTAACAGAAGTAGGACATTTTGTTTGTATGTTTACGAGATACACCGACTCACATGCTAATGGGCTTTGTGGCAGGAGAGGGGATGATCAAAACATACATCATGAACACAAATGGCTATAGAACATCCTGTTTAAAGCTTTACGGCCATTAGAGCTGTAGTATCTCCTCTCGCTGCTTGTATCATTCACTCTCACTGAGAAGATGCATATGGAGGACACAAGCTGCCAAAATCATATCTAAATATATCAGGCTATGTCATATATAAATGACTATGACTCATTTTTGACTTTAACAGTCTCTCACATCATCCCAGATTAATTTCCACCCACTCTTCTTTACGACGATTCGGCTCATTGAGTTTTGTGGGTATTTGTTAATGCACAGCTCTGTTAAGGTAACACCACAGCTTTTCAGTCGGGCTGGGGTCTGAACATTGACTGAATCGTCTTTTCTTTTTCAGACTGTGTAGACTGTGTTTGGCATCACTGTCCTGTCACATGACCCAGTTTTGGCCAAGTTTTAGCCGTCAGACAGTTTGCCATTGTCATGGTCGACTCAGTGACTGCACGGTGCCCAGGTATGCGGCTGCATTATGGTCTCACATCTCCACTTTGTTTCAGAAGCAATCTGGTTCAATCAGATGCAGCTTCCCAGGTAACCATTCAAAACAAGCCATACTTGCTGAGTCTTTTCTTCTAATTGTGCTGTCATAACATGCTAACTGAGGCCTGTGGAATCCCAGATGTGGGTTTTGGGGTATTTTACAGTTTCTCTGAGCAGTGCACGGTCTGACCTTGGCACGAGTTTGCTGGCACGTCCACACCTGGTAAGACTGTGGCATTGTGTTAACATGCCTGCGAACTCCTGACAAGCAAACTGCCAAAAGTTCTGCTTTTATACAGGTGGGAACCCCACTGAGCAGTTAATCCAGTGCATTTGATTTGAAGCAGTTGGCTGCTACTGACCTTCTTAATTCCTATGGAAGCAGTAACGATGTATATCATACTATAGTGATCGTAGCGTATGGATCTATATTTGTATGTTCCCTATCTCCTCCTAGACAAGTGGACCAATGTTGATGAAACTTTGCATAAACATTCCCTCTGGGACTGAGTGTGAACATCTATATGGTGTATACAAATATTTTGTACAAATACTACATATATTTGCACATTTGACATTTCAACTGAGCACCAAACGGCGACATTACATCTATATTCACTGTGTACACGTTTGAACGTATTTTAACTGCCATGAGAGATTTAGAGGCGTATTAGATCTTCTGTATCTATGATTCATCATTAATGCTACAAAATATTGTAGCATGAATTAGCATTGATTAAAAACTATTGTAGTTTTACATAATTATCAGTTTTAATTAGCTATTTTATTATTTATACATTGAGGAATATTTTGTAAATGAAACAGAAAAGTAAAGAATGGGAGGTGGAAGTCACTATTTTACACTTCATGTCTATTTAATTTTTGATTTTGGCAGTCGTAGTCTTCCATAGGGACACACTGGGATTACGGCAGATTACAGGAAACTACAGGCTGACTCAGAGATTACAGCCCAATGCTTCCATCACACATCACCGTGCCTCATTCTTCACAATCCTCCTCATCGTTTTTTTAGAGGATCCTCTGAGCTAACACAGCAGCGACACGTGTATTTCTTAGTGTACATGTGTTGTGTGTTGTTTGTTTGCTCTACGTACGTATTTGTTTAGACTTACCCCATGTGTGGCACAGTTTGCAACGTGTTCATATTCAGTGGGCTGGTATCTCTTGCTGGCTGGCACCCTGCAGTTCATGAACCTGAGAGAGGGCCGAGAGGGGGAAGACGGAGAGGCGAAAGTATGTGTTTAGATAATGAAAGGAGATCTGGAGGCCTTACTTCTTGTTCTTGT
>NW_024582825.1:159426-162070 GCF_018398535.1 Haplochromis burtoni
GTGTGTGTGTGTGTGTGTGTGTGTGTGTGTGTGTGTGTGTGTGTGTGTGTGTGTGTGTGTGAGATGGTCATTGTGAAAGGATTTGCAGCTCTCTAATCCTCATCACGCTGTCTGCATTTTAGAGTGCTTCATTGTTACCACCACAAAGGGACACCACTGGCCATTAACTATTAACCGCATTGCATTATTCGCCATGAGAAAGTTGCTACGTGTGTGTGCGGGTGTGTGTATATGCGTAGGTGTGTGTGTGTGTTGTATTTACGTAATCAGCAGTAAACCTCTCAATCCCAGCTTAAAGGGAAAAAACACATCTGGAGATGTTACGAAATCACATTTTTTTTACATCAGGATGAACACACGCACACACGGACACGCACACACTGGTTTAAAAGAAGCCTCTCATGCAGGGCCACAGGTGCGTCGCTGTTGGTCAGCTGTGTTATTTGATTACACATTTAGGCCGCGCACTCACCATCACGTGCCTCGTCTTTGCATTGTTATAAAAGATGAATGGAAAGAGTAAGTCGGGAGGAAGTAAAGCAGAAGAAGGAGAGCAGATAAGGGAAGGTAACGTGGCTGCTTAAGCTTATGCACTACGACTTCACACACTAGTCACCTAAATGTCTACCAAATACGAGGCTACGTGAACTCTGACCAGACATCAGAGGGAGAAAAACACTTTCTGAATCCAAACCTCTGACGCTTCACAGATATGTGATAAAGGAACCCTTTGAAAGTCACGTGACTATGAAAAAGAAAGTATCTTTGGCAAAATGTAGCTCGTGGGAGAAAGGAAACCACTGTGACTTCCTTTCAAACTCAAAAAATATCAGATTTTAAAATGCACAAACTGCGTGCTCATTTTTATTGACCAATGCCAAGATGACAGCAGGGGGTTTTTTTGTTTTGTATTTTTGGTGTCGGTGAACGCCGCAGCTTTGTGGAGAGGTAAGTAAAGCAGTAAAACTTCACTGTTTGGGGAATAGAGGGCAGAGGATACTTTTATCACAATATTTCTAACTCATGTTAGGATTTTATTGTCATTTTTAACATTTTGCGATATGCTGAGTATTGTAACAGCATGCATTGGTATTTATCACCTTTAATTAACTTCAAATTTCATCCTCCAAATGTAACTTTGTCAGTGGCTGGAAGCCAGCTGAGTCAAGTCTGCTTGAGTTGTGCTCATTAACTGATGGCAACACGTTGGCAATCAGCCTCGCTATGACCTGCTCATCCTCTCATTTTTTGTTTCTTTGTAGATTTTGAGTTAATATTTGCTGTTTCCTTCACATTCTCCTTCAGGTGATATCTGTCCTCATGCCCTCAAAGCTGTGAAAGAACCTGATGCTTGTTCCAGGACTAACTTCTCCAGCTTCTCCCTCTATTTCATTATTCCTGCCTGATCGCTTTTTCCCAGACAAAAAGCATTTCCTCAATTTGTGCCCACATGCGGGGAACGAGCTCCCACTGGTTTTGGAGCGTGGACTTCTTAACCCCTTTTCACCTCTTTGCACTTAAAAACGGCTTCCCCGTCATCTACGTTCACACCAAGGCAACGTGCTAAAACTACACTTTGCCAGTTCGCCCTGACATCAGGTCCGTGTGGGCCGACTTGTGTTCGCACGCAGGAACACTTCGGGTTTCCCTCCCTGTCAAACTAATCTACAGAGCACGAGTCTGCTGACACAGAAGCTAAGCCAGCGGCTGATAGCAGAATTTAATAACAGATCAGCGTCTGTGCCTTTATAGTTTTTACCAAAATTCGAGAACGAGGACCCAGCTGACCTTGAAGGATGAAAAAGCATGAACAGATACATTTCTAGGTTTCCATAACTGTTTGAGATTAGACTAACAGACTAATTAGACTAAAATTAAAACATAAATATGCATAAATATGAATGTATTCCCTCATAACAGGAAAGTTGGTGCTTTTTCGGGGGGTTGTTGATGGTCTGGCTGGTGTCATCAGGGCTCTATCATTTACAAACAACCTCCATTTGTCTCCCACACACACCAGGACTCATCCCTTCCATCTTCTTGTGCTTTTATTAAATGTTTTCCTACTGCAAAATTAAAAAAAAACAATTCTGGACACATTAAACTTGTAATAAACGTGTAATAAAAAGCAAAAACAGCATTTAGCAAGATAACATTAGATCGCTCTGTGACTGCCTTTCCTCGTTTCTTTGTCCGGTGTCCCTTTAGGCTCTGCCAAGCAACAGAACAAGGGAGCAGTATTTTTCTGAGCACTGTTGCTGTACTGTGGCTCAGTGTGGTACTCTGATGTGTTCTAATCAGTTATGACAGGAGGGCTTTGTGTGTGTGTGTGAGTAATGAAGTGAAATAGAGGGATGGAAATTCAAAGGCTGATCAGACAGGGCATTATTGTATCAGCATCCCTTTTTTCTATTGAGAGTCTCCCTCTCCGTGCGCTCACCTCTTCCCCTCCGGCAGATGTGTCACGGCACAGTTACGTGCATGCATGTGGCACCCCTGTTTTCATCTCACTGAGCATTACAGCACATTCCATACATTAATAAGATCAGTTGCATATAAGAAGATCAGAACCTTTGGACCTGCTGGTGGTGAGTGCACACCAGAGGAATCTGTGTGTGTGTGTGTGTGTGTGTGTGTGTGTGTG
>NW_024582825.1:162453-182529 GCF_018398535.1 Haplochromis burtoni
ACACACACACACACAGACAGACCGGTTCTGTCTAAAGTTAACTGACACTGAACTATTTTCAACTTCCCAAGGAAAGCCCGATGGATTGCACAGATACCACAAAGCGACTTATACATCAAAGGGATCGATCACCGCAGTAAGATTAAAAAAAATCTTCTTATATTTTTAATAAAGATAGCTGCTCTGCACCCCCCCCCCCCTCTCTCTGGCTTTTTCACACAAACTAATCTATAACATATCCCTCTGATCGCGCACGTGCCGGCGCGTCAGTACGCATGGATGCACAGGATCTGTCACAAACGAAAACAAAAACATGCTGCTAGATAACAACGCTCAAACTTTTTTTTTCTTGTTTTCCTGGGAATTCAACTTACTTGCCAAATTTTGTTTTCTTGAAGTCCATCTCGTGCGTAGGCTATGCGGGCCAGCGCGTCTGCGCGCCTGCGTTCTCTTGTTTTTTTTATCGCAAACAGTAAAACCAGCCAGCGCAGTCTTCTCCTACGGATTCCCCATTCCGGATGTCCCACCACCGCGCGTCCAGAGATAAAAACATAAGTCCAGGAGAGCCTGCGAATCGCAGAGCGGGTCACCAGGACAACCGGCCCGCGCTTGCTCCGGGGTTTAAACGACTGTGCACGAAAGCGACGATCGGCGGGCAGCAAGAGGAGTTGGCGGTGAGGGGACCTTGCCGAGCTTCGTTCCGACTCTCTCAGATGTGGTCGCAGGATGTTCCGCGGGACTGGGCTCGTAACCCCTCCCCTGCCCTCTTCTCCCCTCCCCTTTCGCTCTCCTGGCTGCTGCTAACTTCACCAGCGAAAGGCAAACCCCTCACCACAAAGCACCAACACCCTCTGCTGTGACTTGCAAGTGTGACATGTGAACAGGTCGCTTCTGAAACACAAACCCGGACTGAAACAAGACAGGAAGGGAGGCACAAAGGTGATAACAAAACCTGACCAAATGAGTCAACTGAACTCAAGAGACTGGAGCGAGCGCTGTTGTAACGAAAATGATGCCAAACACATCCTGGACAGACATTTACTTCTGTTACCTAGTTTGTTTGTTATTTATCTCCTTTACTGTTTCTATTGCTCTAATTTCTTTCCACTGTGCTTTAAAGTAGCTGTTTGGGGGTTTGAGTGACTTCTTAATAACTTCATATACTTCAAGAGATTCATATAATAAAACTGTGACCAGCTGAGTTAACACAGCTTGTAGTTTTAAAGTATTCAATGGGATTCTCTCAACATTCTTCACGGGAAAGTAGTTTTACATCACTCTGTTGTGCTATTGTGTTGTTCCAGGGAATCCCCTTCCTCTGACGTTTCATTTAGATAAAGTCCAGGAACAGGGAAGGACAGATATGCAGAAATTTCGCAAAAGATTGGAAAAACAAAATAGTAAGAAAGAAAGAAATTTCTCTATTGGCTATTCGCTTATGTTCCAAATAAGAAGTGACCTCAAGGTTTGGAGCCACTGGAATTATTTTATTTATTAGATTTTTGATATTTACACCACTGGCCACTTTATAAGCTAAAGTTATAGCCGTTTGAATTCTTTGTGCAATAGTTTCCAAACTAAAGAGGATTTGTTGTCGTGTTCAAGTTTAAGATGATTAAGGTGTCTTAACTACTGTGGTCATAAAGAGATGAACTTGGTCAGCAACAAAACTCATTCAGGCTAATGAGCCAACGCTGCTCAGTTGGTACCAAGGGCCTCAAAGTGTGACAAGAAAATATCCCCCACACTATTACACCTCTAACAGCTGCCTGAACTGCTGATACAAGCCAGAATGGATCCACACTTCCATGTTTTTTATGCGATTTTATGATCTCGAAGCAGAAATCGAGTCTCATCAGACCATTCTTCTGTTATTCTATTTTGGCTAGCTTGTGTAAATTATAGCCTCAGTTTCCTGTTCTTAGCTGACATGACTGGCACCCAATGTGGTTTTCTGCTGCTGCTGTAGCCCATCTGCTTCAATGCTTAGCATGTTGTACATTCAGAGATGCTCTTCTGCATACTTTGATTGTAACAAGTGGTTATTTGAGTTACTGTTACCTTCCTAACAGTGAAAAGCCATTTGGTCATTGTCCTCTGACTTCTAGCATCAACAAGGCATTTTTTTACCAGCCCATCTGGCACCAACAACCATTTAAATCACCTTTCTTCCCCATGCTGATGCTCCGTTTCAGTAAATCATCTTGACCATGCTTACATGAATACGGGCAGTAAGTTGCAAAGCATTTGATTGGCTGATAAAATTATTAGATTACTAGGTTATTACAGATGTGCCCAATAAAGTGGCCAGCAAGTGTATTTAAAGTAAAGAAGAAGGCTGCTAGGACTTGGACTAACAGTGTTTAAATTTATGCAGTCCTTCCCTGTAGCAATGTTTTCTTCTGTGCCCATAAAATACACAAATGTTGTGTATAACAGAAAGTATACACTGCTGACTGCTGGCTCTACAGTTCATTTATGTGCCTAGCATTTTACAGACACCCCCCACACACACATACTCATAAACACACACATACACACAACCCCACCACCCCCATTCTTCCTTTCAAACACATACGCTCCACTGAATGGAAAATTAAATATTATCCAACAATAAAAGTGGCCAGAAGAAGCCCTTTTTGGCACCGTGCTGCAGATGTGAGCGACAGCACAGACCCATTATGCAAATGCACAGATACCCAAACTGCGAGAGAAATGTGTTATACATTTACCCCCCCCCCCCCCCCACACACCCACACACCCACACACACACACACACAGGCGACCACCACTGCTGCCACCACCCCGGCTGTGTTTGCAGATAAGATTCCATATCAGGGACAGTGACCTGACAACCATATTTGTTCAGGTGAATAATACTTATAAATATACGCCCCTAAAGGCAACCAGCTGCCTGTGGTTAGCCTCACTGCAAACATTCAAACGTCAGTTTTAAACACTGCGTATCTGAATGTATTTTAAACAAACATCCTGTAACACAGCTGGTAGATTGGGGTGTGGTGACAAACATCTGTGTAGGCAGGACATGCTGGTTTCTGTCTCCTACTGTAATCGCCTTTAAATTTCTCAAATGCCAGGACTGCAGCTTCGCTTTCTGTTTGAAAAGCCAGATATGTCTGCACATCTCTGCCCATCATGTTTGTGCTGACAGACCTTTGGAGAAGAGGCGGCCACCCGGCCCCTGGAAACGGCAGGCTGGTCCAAAGGACACGGCTGACTCAGATCGATGAAGGCACTGGAGCAGACGAAGGAATGAAAAGCTCTCGGTGGAGTCACTGGTTATAATAAATGTGTGTGCGATGCTCTATAATCGATCTTGATTGTGTAAAAAAAACTAGAGTCGTCACCATGGTTATGAAAATGCAAAAATATTATTCATAATGAGAGTTTAGATAGTGTTGAAACAGTCCAAATAATGTTGAGAGGAGCCTTAGAGAGAAACTGGTTAAAGATTCCTGCTCTTAAAGCCAAGCTTCCATATGTTTTGTGTTTATCCTGGATACACCAGACTTTCAACGAGATCAAAGGTCATTGTTCTGGCTGTGGGCACACAAGCCCCACCCACCTGCTGTTCAAACCTTCTGTTTGCAAGGAGCAGCCAATGGGACGAAAGGTAAGTGGTGTTAAAGAGGAAAGAGTTTAAACAACTTGTTCTACACAGAATGAACTGAAAGGCTGCACTAATAATAATCCCTCTTTATACTGTGACTCATGCAAAGCTACTCTAGTGGAATCTTTGTAGGTAAACAGAGTAATTCATTACACTAAAAGTCTGTCACAGTGGACTGAGTTCTGGTTAAGGTATGTTTTACCCCTCTGCCAACTAGGTGACAGTATTTCAACATTATACACTTCCTTTTTGTTTTCCCGGGAGATCCTCACTGATAAACTGTCTGGAAAGACTGTCTCATCCTGGTGTTTCACGTTACCTGTCAGATTTGCGTGAGTGAATAATTTCCACTCCAACATGCTCAGACTTACACCTGAAACTCCAGTGAAACCAATACACAGACAGAAATTCTATGACTCATGCTCTAAATTACATTTCAGTCAGTGGATGGGATCACTCGCTGTTTCCTTTTCATCCCACGCCTTATACTTTGTTGTTCCAACTGCCAGAATTTGGGACTTATGTCATGCTATGTGAAAGGTTTTAGTCCAGTGCTCCCACATGAGAATTCACAGAGGAAAGAGAACGTTTTTCATTTGAAGTCATTGAAGGCATTTGCAAAAGCACAGAAAGCTCCAAATAAGTGGCTTTATTAAGCTTAATTTTCTATTTTTCAGTAATATGGCATACTAAAAGGAAAAAACGCGGGCTACTTAGACATATATGTAATACAATTTTAATATCTGATGTTCACATATGTTGAAAGCTGCTCTACATGATCCTTTCAGCATCTGTTAAAATGTTGTAAGCTGCGGCACATTAACTGAAGAGGCAACAGATAATGGCTAAAAAATGGTGATGTATGAAATGTTGCAACTCTTTTTTAAAAGGCATTACTTAGTTTGCACTCACTTGCCTCTCTCTAACACAAAGATCTGACTATGTGAAAGTGAAAGTGTCAGTACATTGAGTTTTTCAAATCTCACACACGCAATCAGTGTTCTTTTAGTTATTTGGAGGTTTGCTTTGCAATAGTGTAGAGCAGGAACTGCACTCAGTAAGAAATAAGAAGTGCAAAAATTCATTTTAAAAAGAAGTGGCAAATAAACACAAAACTTGCACATAAATTGTAGATTGAAGAGGCTTCAAATTAGAAAAAAAACTAACTTTTTATCATTTTAAAAATTCACTATAAACTATCGTCATTTTAGGGAGGATCCCGTTGCCTCGATTGATGATTGTTTATATATATTTAATAATTTAAAAAAGAGAATAACAGGAGGTTAAAATTTTAAACTAAATTAAAGCTAAAGATACAACAATATAATTTTTCATGCTGGTGTTATGAGGAGATGGGAACTGTAGAATAAATGCTTACTAGCAGCGCCTCCATTCTAGATGACTTTTACACAATGTAACGATGGGGGGCGCTAGTTCTCTGAAATCCTCAATGTACAGAGGAGTCTTCTGATAGAGTCGTGATTGGTCCTGGTTTCTGTCTCCCTATTGGTTTAAAAAGGACAGAAACCGAGATACCAGTATGTTTACCGTTTTACCATAATTTTGTTTGTGGGGTTTTTCTTTATTTAAATGTTTTGTTTTTGTTCATTTCATATTTTTGTTTTGTATCGTTTCCTGTTTAGAGTCCGGGGAGCTCATTTATTAAAATCTGTCATGGCCCTTTAAAGGAACTGCACGCTGTGCGCATAACGCATGCGTATTGGGGGTGAGCAACAAGCTCCTGTGGAAAACAACAACAATCGTTAGAGCAGAGCAGCAAACAGAGATGGTTCCGTAAAGCTCAACACTTCTGGTCTTTACCACTGTATTCAGTCCAGCTGCTGCTATTTCTACTGAAGCTTTATACGTCGATGGTGCCGAACCCATGAACCTGGCCAGTCAAAGCGGAGACGCTGGCGGAAGCCAGCTGCTCTTCGCCAACTTTAACCAGGACAACACGTAAGGCAGGGCCGGGGAAAGTGGCTTGGGATCGGATGGCCTGTGCTGTGAAACTAGCTAATGCTAATTAACCCAGCTTGGACTTGTCTGGACGCCTAGCGGGGTCACAGGAATGGATTTGAAATCTCCTAGATGTAGTTTTTGTCATGCTAGAAAAGACTATCAGTAGGCGTCGTGTTTTGGGTTAGCTACTCTTTTAAACTACCCATTTACCTTTTATTTTATCAGATGCTAGCATAGCTTGCTAGCTAGCATAGTGGTTTGTGGTCCGAGGCTAACTAGCAACATGCTCGTAAATTAAGTGTGCTGTAGGCGCATATTTGCTACGGGTAATTGTAATTACTTATTCAGGCTGGCGGTAGATAGAAATAGTAAAAGGCAATTCGATTTTTCTGTGTTTTGGACTCATTACTGGTGAACAGCTGGAAGACTGCTGGAAATTGTTGTAGGAAATTGTGACTCGAACTGGGTCACTGTATTTGTTTTAATATGATTAAGATAGACATGTCAAATTTAAACTCGGTCATGTACTAAATTTGCCGGTGTTTGCTCTCAGCAGCAGAGGCCTGGTATTATTGCAACACAGCGTTAGTCGTGTGATCACAATCACACTGAGACCACAGTGACCAATGTATCTAGGGTACGCGGAGTTAGTCGATATCACTGAAATTAGACCGAACCCCCTGTTTTTCATTGTGTAGACTAATACAATGTGGCTGTAACAACGACCACAGAGTGCATTGTTATTCAGTGTATGTCTGTGACACCGTGCTTGGTCACTGCCACGCTTCCTTTCTGTGTCATGTACAGGTCCTTAGCTGTTGGCACCAAATCAGGATACAAGTTTTTCTCCCTGTCCTCTGTGGACAAATTGGAGCAGATATATGAATGTAGTAAGTATAAACTGACCTCTGTTCTGGCTTTCTACTTCCATCTACTCACCCGTTTGTTTGTTTTCCTCATCCAATCACTAAACAGAATGCACACACAATAGTTGCATGCAGTTAGCTGTTTTGTGTTTTGTTTTAAAGGCATGCATTTTTTTTGGTTTGTTTTTGTGAAAGTGCGACTTGGGTGTAATGGTGGTGGTAATGGTGCACGAGGCTGCATAACATGAAACTCTTTCCAGTAATTTAACCACACATGTGTATGCTAATGGCGTAGACAGAGTAGGCCCCTGTTGCGGTGGTCCTCGATGTCGCTCTTCCTCTGCCTCTCCAGTTAGCCTTCACTCCCAGGCACAGATTCCATCTGTGCTACCTATGACTGATGCCGATGACGGCGATCGACTGCACACTGTAGAGCTGAAGCAACGTTCAACAGGTAGATAATCGGTCCATGCGGCGTAACGCGAAAAACTGCACAGGGGAAGGAGGAAACTGCAAGGTTTGCCGGTTATAAAATGGCCGACTACCTTTACCAGCTGCAGTCTGAAGCAGTCCATCTGCAGGACAGACTCGCTGGAGAGGCTGCCAGATATACCTTTATCTAGTTGTCCAGATGTAGTTGGCCATTGAGGTATTTGCAGCGGAGCAAATAATTTGTTTTAAGTTATTTGGCTTTAAAGGTACTTGTCTTATAAAAACTGTTACTTCATTGCTTAATTATATTTTATGAGGAATTACTGCATTTGTTCCTGTTAGTTTGGAGTCACTATACCACTCGTGCAGTGCTTTTACTTTAAATAATTAATGAAGTATGTCTGCCCTTTCCTCTCACTAGTATGCTTAAGCATCAACCATCCTCCTTGTATATGGACAAAGGTTACATATGATTTCTACTGCATCCCTTTTATTAGCCTATATGTTGTATTCTGACTTTTTTGCTAATTAATTTATATTTAAATACCAAAGAAGAAGACGGGAGTAGGTGATTTAAGTTTTATAGTCAGCACAAGAGAATGGGAAAGCCATTTCTACAATTTCTGAACACCGCTCGTTCGACTCTTTCATGAAACAAAGTGTTAAAGGCTAGCTTTTTGATTGTTTTTGCACCCTAGATAAAAGAAGGAAAGAAGTTCACACAGTCTAGCTATAAAATGCAAAACTATCCACATCTATACTTCTTGAGCAAGACCAGACAGATTCCAGCCCACTCTGTATTTTTGGATCATTCCCTGGAAGTCCCTTTCTGACCACTGGAACTGTGCATGCTGCAGTTTCACCACAGACCTCAGACTTGCAAGCAGATAAGCACTGACCCTTTGTGTGTGTGTGTGTGAGAAATCATTGCTCAATATTCCTAGGACCCTGCCTCATGAATTGCCCTCCCTCTGCAGAGTTCTGGACTCGGAGAGATGATGTTTAGATCAGGGGTGGAATACTCCAGGCCTCTAGGGCTCACGCACCCGAATCAAATGACTAGTTCATTACCAGGCCTCTGGAGAACTTCAGGAAGTAATTCAGCCATGTAAATCAGCTGTGTTGGATCAAGGACACACCTGAAGCCAGCAGGACACCGGCCCTTGACCAGGAGTTTTCTTCTTGGCCTCACCAAACCAATTTTCACTCGCCACGTGGACCGCTTGGCTTCCTACAGCTTGTTCCACTCTTCAAAATGAAAATAAAGTTTGAGACACTGGAGGAGATCCAGCAGGTCTTACAGAGGCGCAGATGCAATGAGACCTAACGCGACTTCCATGGAGTGATCTAAAAATAGCAGTCACGCTGAAGATTGTCAAAGAGAGAATAATTGGGGGGGGGTGTAGTCCCAGTCCCAGAATGTTTTGCTCACATTTCATACACACTGTTACATGGTGCACATTCAGCATGGTCAGTTTAAAACTATGAGTAATCTGCGCAAGTAATAATTTTTTCCCCTCCCTCTTGCTTTTGTATTTCCTCTGGCTTTGAGACAGCAACCCATACGGCTGCTGTTGAAACCTTTTGTTTTCAAATGTCAGCCAATCAGAAGACAGCTTCCTTAAGTAGTGGTTCTCCTGTTTGTGGCATGTCCCGCTTCCACAGCTGTGCCCCATATTCCACCAATGTTATTAATCATCACTAAAACAAAGGATCCAAGCTGAGTTTTAAGTATGATAGCAGTAGAAAAACATGAATTCAGCTTTACTTCATTTAGTAGTTCTTTCAGTTATCAGTGATGCTACTGTGGTTCTTTGTTCCATTATAGGTGGATATGTATATTTTGAAGTCTGAATCACAGAAAATAACTCGAGTAGAGTCAAAAAAAAATAAAGATTTAGGGTAGACACATTGGTGTAAGTCTTTAGCTATGAAGAAGCAACAATGCGTAGCTCAATTAGCTTAACTAGGAAAGGGGAAACAAGGTAGAGCTCACCACAAAGAGGAATGGGGAAATGCACTCACTGGGAGCAGATATAGGTTACTGTTTTTAACATTTGGTTTCACTTCACTGATTAAGTTTTTTTGAGTTATTTCTTCTGGATGGTACGTGCTACGCTAACAACAGCGTAGCACGTATTTCCTTTGTTGTATTTTTGACACTGCCCCCTGGTGACAGTAAACGGGTATGTGGGTCTGCACAGTGCTCTATGGCACCTGCAAATGCACTATCATGCTTGGAGCTTTATTCCTTTGCTCATCAGCTGATTATTTATTACAGTATTGTAGTTATTATGGGATGCTTTAATGTCTAAGCCCAAATTGTCAAACTGTTTAAGATGATCTAATCCTTTAATCACATAAGTGATTATAAAATGTCAGAGCACTGATGAAATAATAATTTTGTGTCCGTCTCCTGCAGCTGACACTGAGGATGTGTGCATTGTGGAGCGTCTGTTCTCCAGCAGCCTGGTGGCTATAGTTAGTCTGAAGGCCCCCCGGAAGCTCAAAGTCTGTCACTTCAAGAAGGGAACTGAGATCTGCAACTACTCCTATTCAAACACTATACTGGCTGTGAAGCTCAACAGACAGGTAGGCCAGGGGTCGTTTGCAGTGTTCATGAATACGAAGAGGCTTATTTATCCTCTAATGATGACTTTGTTTGCTAAGTACACACAAGTTGATGTTGCGTGGTTCCTCCGCAGAGGCTGATTGTGTGCCTGGAAGAGTCGCTCTATATACACAACATCAGAGACATGAAAGTGCTGCACACTATTAGAGAGACTCCGCCTAACCCTTCAGGTGAGTCTGAAGAAACAGTCTGTCATCATCATCATATAAATAGGAAAATATAGTGAATGTAATATGTGCTTTTTATAAAAGTTTACCTTTTTTTCCACTTTACATGTATGTGCTTGTATTGGGCCTCATCGTGAATATTTAGAAATGTACAAATCTAGTTTTTCATTTTAAAATGAAAGGGAAAAAATCTTGGGCCTCCATGACTGTATGTAGATCTGGACTGTAGCATAGGTTTAAAAACGAATGAATAAAACTAATCAAAAGAGAATAAAGAGCTGGAGTGAAAGGACCATCTGTTCAGTTAGCCCAAGATTCATACGTAGCTATTCAAAATTTGTTTGCAGAGTACGACTCAGAGATTTGTGCGTAACGTGTGCTCACGCGGTTTATGAGTGAGGCCCACTGAAAGCAGTAATATGACTTTCTCGTATCAGCTGAGAAGTGTCTCCACTTTCATTTTCTCAGTTTATTTTGAACAGCGTTGTTTTGTCTGCCACTCTCAACACTAAGACTTCATTTCTTCTCCTCTTTTCTTTTAATGTTACGATACCATTGTTGTAGTTGGTTGTGTTGACACGTTTTGTTTTTTCTCTCCATCTTTTTTTACTGATTAGTTTGTCTTTGTGCTCGTATCTCTCCAGGATTGTGTGCCCTTTCCATCAGCAATGATAACTGTTACCTGGCATACCCAGGCAGTGCTACGATAGGAGAGGTCCAAGTGTTTGACACAGTCAACTTGGTAGGTGAACCCAGACAATGATACTTTATGTGCTCCTGTTTTTAAATAAAGCCATCATCAGGATTTATTACAAAGCATTTTCCGGGGCATACGCTTGCTGTGCCACAGTAGTGTTTCAGTTTCTGACGAATGTCTGCGTAGATACTCAGTCGTCCAGGTCATGGTAGCTTTGAGTGCTTGAAAAGAAATCAGCTGGATTTCTTTAGGTTCATCAAAGAGGCTTCTTCAGTTTTAAAACTACTTGGGCTGAGAGGTGTTTAACACCTAGTGGGGGTTTTCCACTAAGGGTTGTTGTTAATCATCAGCCAAGTTGTGAAAAAAGACTGGGTCATTACATCACTGAGCACCGAAGTGTGAAACCTCCGTCAGCCACTGCCCCGCCCAACCATTGTGTGGCTGCTGAGGTCTCCTGAGGCACAGTGTGAGTGCGAGCGGGGGTTGAACAGCCTGTAACAGCAGATGTAGTCGCTCTAGTCGGGGCACAGAGCCGTCTGCCTGCAGAGAGCTCTGTTGTCAGATGGAGGCAGTGCTGTTATTGGTCGGTCAGCCAGCTGCAGTGAAGAACCACAGTTATTACTTTTAAAAGCGTTGCTGGTTAATTCAGCTGTCGCTCCCTGATCTAGTCAACCAATCACCATTCAGCAAATACTTAACTCATGCGCTTCCAGCAACACACAGTGATGGAGGAGTCTTGAAGGACTGCATGGCCCCTGTGTCTGACCGGAATCACAAACTTGGTTAATTGATGGTCTTTCATAGTGGACGTGGATGACCTCCTTTACTTTTCCATCTTCTCGGCCTAAAATGTGAACATTTGCATCTTTGAAAGAGCGACCTTTGTCTTTAAAGTGCAGGCTTAGAGTTGAGTCTTTTCCTCTTCAGCTGGTTCTCCTGTGTTGTGCCGTGTGTTTTGTAAATTGGTGGTTTGGCTTCTCTTATATAAAGGTCTGAGCACTCCTGCAGTGCTTATTGTGCGTTTGGCTGTTTTTGTCTGAAGGTGTTTCTGGGCCTGAAAGCAGGTTTGTAAAGTAGTTAATCTGTGTGTCGTTTTCCAGAGAGCAGCAAATATGATTCCAGCCCACGACAGCCCATTAGCGGCTCTGGCTTTCGATGCTACTGGAACTAAGCTGGCTACAGCATCAGAGAAGGTAGTTCAGCTGCTGTGCAGGACATTACCCTGTCATCTCCGCAGCTAATTTTGTTTTCCACATGAGGAAATGCAGATTTTGATTCTTGCATCCTGTAATAGTGTTGAAACTCTGTACATCTTGTGCCTTTTTTTTTCCACTTCCTCTCAGGGTACAGTCATCCGTGTCTTCTCGATCCCAGAGGGACAGAAGCTCTTTGAGTTTCGACGAGGAGTCAAGAGGTAGACGGCTCATGCACTGCAGTTTTGATTCTTCGTAACATCTGTGCACGCTTTTGTACGCGTTTACCATCTCCTCTATGCACGTGTGTTGCCGTGCTTGTCTTCTCAGGTGCGTGAGCATCTGTTCGCTGGCGTTCAGTATGGACAGCCTGTACCTTTCTGCCTCCAGCAACACAGAGACGGTCCACATCTTCAAATTAGAAACACAGAAGGAGAAGTATGTGTACGTAGCTGTCTGTCTTTGGATGGCTTGTTTCGTAGCCACTTATCAAGCTGCTGCTTCCTCCAACGAAAACATGCATCTCACATTCTGTACGTGTTCGCTCAGGCCAGCCGAGGAGCCCACCACGTGGGGAGGTTACCTGGGGAAGGTCTTGATGGCGTCCACCACCTACCTGCCTTCCCAAGTCACGGAAATGTTTACCCAGGGGCGAGCCTTCGCCACCGTACGTCTACCCTTTTGCGGGCATAAGAATATCTGCGCCTTAGCTGTGTGAGTACACACTTTCCACACTCGCAGTGAGCACAAATGCAGCACTGCGTTTGAGACATTATGAAATTGTTACTTTTCTTATCACGCCAGAGAAAAGGGGGGGGAAAAATGTGAAGTAGCGTTGACTGAATTTACAATCACAGGTCATACAAAATTTCTAGCACAATTTTTTTACATTGCACTTTGATTGTAGGAAGTTTTAAAATACTGACTGATTTTAATCTTTGGTCACCTTTGACCTACTTTTTTTTTTTTTTTTTCAATTTAAAGTTGTAGCGAGTAGTATTAATAATTAATATTAATAATAATCAAAATGAGTTTATACAAGGTGGTTTTCCTGAGGATGTGCAGGCTTCTGTCACTCTGCCTTTGTGCCACTTTGTATGGAGAGCTGAAGTTAGTAGCATTTCCATAATAGGTCCTGAGCTTCTGACAGGCACTTAAAATAATGCAAATACTTGAGTAATGTAACATCCGTCATCTCTGCCGCTCCTCATCTGTGTGCCAAGGAATCAGAGGAGGAATCTAAGAATAGGAAACTGGAAAATATTAATGAGCTTGTAGGATTCTTATTAGCTGCTTGGTATGTCACATCTGGTGCTGAAGAAGAGAAGATGCTGAAGAGGATAAATGTGATTGACGTTTTGGATTGGATTTGTGGATCTTTCATGAATCTCCATTTTTAATTGTTAAAAATTAGGATTCAGAAGATTCCCAGGTTGCTTGTAGCAGCGGCTGATGGCTACCTGTATATGTACAACCTGGATCCACAAGAGGGAGGCGAATGCACACTAACGAAGCAGCACAGGTAACACAGCATTGGCAGATTGTGGCTCGCTTTAGCTGGTAAGGTAAATTTTGGGGAGTTAAACTGAGGATTTCAGTCTTTGGCTTCAGGTTAGACGGGAGTACCGAGCCCCCCAATGAGATCCTTGAGCAGGGGTCACATGATCGCCCACTTGTGGCCCAGACCTACAGTGCTGCTGTCTCAAAGGGTAGGTGACACAGTATTGATATCTTTCTTTCTTTTTTTCTGATTGGGGAAAAAAAGGCAATAGGTAAATAAAAACTAATAATAAAAACGAATAAACTTTTTTCTATTTTGTAAAGATGGCTGTTCTGGAGCGACTATCTGTAATTAAGTTGTGCAGAAAGGCGGGACAAGTTTGGAAGTGATCCAATCAGAAGAAATCTCATCAATGTTTGACTTGTGAACTCTTCTTTCCTAGGTTACTGTGAAGAGCAGGGCGCTGTGGGAGGGGTGGGGCTTGACGACGACCTCAGCGACCTACGCTTAGAGGAAGACAACGAGCAACCGCCGCTCATCCTCGAGACCGAGTGACTGGACTGATGGCTGTACCCACCGATCAGAGGCCTCCTCTGGTGCTGCTAGAGACACGTGACCCCGAAAGGGGCGTGGACAGGATCAAAGATGGAGGCGGGGAGGGGGAGTGTCTTTGTTTTTCTTTTAAAGTGTTCAAGAGCCTGTCCACCAGTTTGTTCATGCATCCATCCGTTCACATACACGTCGTCTTTTTTCTTTTTTTTTCTTCTCTCCCCCCCTCCCTCCTGCGCTCCCTTTTCCCTCAGTTTAGCCTGAGCAGGCCAAACTGAAGCTTTGCATGTACATGTGCCAAAAGCTTAAGTGTGAAAATGAGTATCTGAGAGTGTGAGTGTCATTTAAAAAAATAAAAAATGTAGCTGTGTCGCTGTTAAAGACACTCTCTCACACACAGCGAGCCTGTGTGTGTGAGTAGAAACCGATTGTGTAAGTGCCTCTCTGCCCTTGCTGTGATGGCTCTTTTGTGTTTGAGAGGGGCGACCTCTTTTCATTGGCTGAATAAAATCTTCTTTCATTTGTTCAATCTTAATCGAGGGTGTGTGCTATCTTTTCTGACCCCTTCCCCTCTCTCTCTCTCTCTCTCACACACACTTTCTTGTACACTGTCCTGCAGAGGGCGGGGCATCAGTCTAAGGTTTTTGGCATGAGGCAGAGGTGTTGACAAATATGTGATTGTTTGCTTGCGTGCGTGCGTGTGTGTGCTCGGGCATGTACATTAGCAAACCATCTAGTCATGAGCTTATACACCTGCCCCTGCTCACTTTACCTCATCCAAACAAGAGGCTCAGTGGACCTTCTCCTGCCCTCTCCCTGTCCTCAGGCCTGCAGTCATTGGTTAATTTTTAAACTATCAATCTTGTTTTTGTTTTTTTTAAAACTACATAGCTAATCATAACCAATGATGTGTCATGCGTATGAAAACATGCATGGTGTTGTTGATGTGGTACTGTGTCCATACATCTAAGCGGTGGTTGGTGATGATCGACGGAGAAAGGCAGGAAGCTCTCCGGTCTCCTCTTAACAACTCATCCTACTGTATCTTACTCTGTACATTATTAGATGTGGCGAGATATCACTGTGTCACGCAGGGATAGTGAGTGTTTGGCCAACGAGCAAGCTGAGCATCGTCATTCGATTGTGATCTGGAGGTCGGGCTGAGCCTCATCATCTGGGCCGGGATGCTGCATGATTCCCCAAATAATCCTTTTCAGTGTGTGAAGCCACCAAGTAAGGATTAGATGTGGGAGTTTGGAGTGTCGGGCATTTTCTAATGATTTTGTATAAAATGTGAAACGTTCATCTGAAACTAAAATAAATTCATGTTGATGTATGAAGTTAAGTGCCTTTTGTTCTTGTTGCACTGGCATCTTGCATTCATTATAAAGAGCATCTTAGGCCAACTGAATGGGAGGATGTGTTACCCAGCATCACAGCTACTGGAGCAATAGAAGTCAGGTAAAATCCAGTTTTTATTTTATTTGTTTTTAAGCATCGGAATTTTATACTTTTAGGTGTTACCACATAATTTCAGACATCCTCTATGCCACACTGTAATATTACTATAATATGTATGTGAAAGAATGACTCCTGCTAAGCAGAAGCCTTTGACCCACAGACCAGAACGCCCGAGTGAGAGCAGTGTGCTGTAACATAACATCGCATCTAAAAAATAGACCTGCCTTCCATCTCAGTTTAATGCCCTTCCTACTAAAAGAGCATGGGGATGTGTGCATGCTCTGTACATGTCAGTGCTGACTTCATGTGGGACTCGAGCCCTGCCCGTGTAGGTGAAAAATAATTTTTAGCTTTCCATTGCACAACCACGATATGGGGCGATCGTGGCTCAAGAGTTGGGAGTTCGCCTTGTAATCGGAAGGTTGCCGGTTCGAGCCCCGGCTTGGACAGTCTCGGTTGTTGTGTCCTTGGCCGTTGCCTACTGATGGTGGTCAGAGGGCCCGGTGGTGCCAGTGTCCGGCAGCCTCGCCTCTGTCAGTGCGCCCCAGGGTGGCTGTGGCTACAATGTAGCTGCCATCACCAGTGTGTGAATGTGTGGATGACTGGATATGTAAAGCGCTTTGGGGTCCTTAGGGACTAGTAAAGCGCTATATAAATACAGGCCATTTACCATTTGTTTTTTATAGTACCCCATGTTGCTCATATGTGATGTGGGTTCCCCTTTCCAACTGCCTCAGTCAGAATATGCTTTTTTTCTTTTCTTTTTTTGGTGAGGGGGGTAATGCCAAGAGCCATAATGTCAAAGTTATCCTGACAGTACAAAAGCAATACTTACACCCTTACTTTTTCCACATGACATAGCAGCCAGGTGCTGAAAATCAAATGCACTTCATTAACTGATCATCGGCAAGTGTGAGCACCTGTAAAAGGAGAATTTTTTGGCACTGTGTGTTAATACAATGCCACGAACTTGAACTTCAAAGTAGTCCAGATTTAGAAATGAAATTGAACTGAATTACACATTTCATGTAACATTTCAGGACGTGAAGGAGCCATTTGTCAGAATCTTTTGTAGACACTAAACGCTACCACTTTAAAGGAAAGTCGACCAAATCTGAATCACCTACAAGGAAAAAATAAATAAATACAATAAGATACAAATTTTCTGCTACTAGAGTAATAATGTGCTCAAGAACTTGCTTCATTGCAGCTTATTGAACTTTGCAGCAGGTCACACACATTCACACGCGAGGGTGGACTCTATCCTTGACGTGAGACCACAGCTTTAGCCACTCCATCCTAGAGGGCTTATGCACCAACGCTGAGATGATATAAATCACATTCCACATGTACAGAAAAACATTTCAAACATTTTTCTGCTATGTTAATCGACAATACAGGATCTAAAAGTTTTGCAAAACTTTAAGAGCAACAACCAAAGCCCCAAACCCGATGTTCCACAAAAACACATACAGTACATTTACAGCACATCAGCAAAAACATCAACAGCATGCAGGCTATTTCCTAAGACTACACTGATTAAGACTATCAGTGATGTTAAAGACTCTTGATAGTTTAAGACCTTGTTCACCACTTCCTGTCAGGGTCATCTCTGCCATTTCAGCCCGTTCCTCAGCATCGTCCAGGTCATGGATGGTCTTCATGTATTTAAACAGGCTGCTGTTGGCCTGCTATTCTTACAGAAACACACAAATTAGCTGCCAGCTCCAGCACCAACCTTCTTCCACCTGGAAACACACACACACACTGTGTCTGCTTTCTTTCACTCATGTCACATGTCAAATCTTAAACCTTTCTAAATAACATCATAATATTTTTTAAAACACTGGGAAAATAAGGCACATCCTCAACTTCCAGTGAAGCTTCAGCCTCCTCCAGAGTCATCTGCAGCTCCTCTTTCTCCACCTCCACATTCTTCTTGGCTTGTGGACGCTGCGGCCTCCTTCCCCAAGCTGACAGTCAACTCCTTGATCTCCTCTGAAAGCAAATGGCACAGAAATAAAAACGCAACAGTTAACACTGAGGATCATATTTTCCTTTCTTCAAATGCTTGCAAGTTATGATCAGCTGTAATGGACAAGTTAGAAAGCACCTGAGAGGGTTTTGTTCTCCTTGCAGACAGTCATCAAGTGATCCTGGCTTTCCGTCTCCAGCATGTAGATCTCCATCATGTAGGAGCGGCTCTCCATCTGGCTGTTCTCCAGTTCCAGTTGCAGCTCCTCATCCTTCTGGCTCCACTCGGCTGCCATCTTATGGAAAACTCCCGGCTTCTTATCCAGAGCTGCCGCATTGGACTGCTTACACAAAGGCAGACATAGCAAACTCAGTTAGTTAGATTCATTATTATTATTAATTGTTGCTGATATATCATTACAGAAAGCATTAATATAATAAAGAAGTGCATTATCCACACAAAAGGTGAGGATAACTGGATCAGAAATTAGTTGGGTAACTAAGTTTCTAAGTAATAGCTTTGAATAATCAGACGTTCCAGCATTGCTCTTGTTTCCAGTGCTGTTGAAAACACTTTGCTTGTTTATTGGAATTTTGCCTCTTGACTGCTCTCTGCTGGATTTGTTTGTTAGCAACTAACCTCATGTGCATGACCTCTGCCGTGTAATAGCCTCTGGTGCTTCTGTGTCCTGTACACATTGAGATTTTGTTTTTGTGCATGTGTACCTTCTCTAGGTATATAGTGAAGTCCTCCATCTCTCCCTGCAACCTCTGCTTGACCTTTTCCAGGCTGGCAGCTCTGGCCTGAGCCGCCTCTGCTGCCTCCTCAGCCTCCTGGAGATGCACTGCAAGTTTGCGCCTGGGAGAGAGTGGGAGGAAAGAACCAGAGTGGAATTTAAATTAAAATTTTATCACTGTCATGATTCATAAGACTCTTTTTTTTTAATTCTTTTGAACCTACTTGGTCTCCTCCAGCTCCTCGGTGCGGCGTATGGCGTCTCATACTTGCTCCTCCATGTGGTGACGTCAGCAGTGAGCTTGGACACAAGACGCTGGATCTCCCCACGGGATTCTAACTCCTCATCCAGCTGCTCCTTTAACTGCAAGAGATCATGCAGGGCATTCACCAGGCTGAGTTATGAGCCTGTGGATAGGTAGTCTGGATGGAGAGGTGGAGAGGCAAATGCATGATGCATCCAGCTCAACAAGGAACAGTAACGCATGCATTCGCATTCTCACCAGTCAGATGGATTTTGCCAGCACTGAGCTCTGTCTGAGTGTGCTCCATCTCAGCCAGGCAAGCGTTTGCCTCCGACACGCTGTCCTCCACTTTGTGGGCCTCAGAGTTCATCTATAAGAGTGGCTGAGCGTCTATGTTTGTGGCTGTTTTATTTTGAAAGAGTTAAGCACACAAGAGTCTAAAGATCTAGCTTTGCTTTCTGAGCAGCTTTCACGGTGACGTTGAGATCTCCCGCTTCTTCCGGTCTGTCACTGAGGTCCACCAGATCTAGTGACAGCTCTGCTCTCTGCTTCTCTACCTAACAGGAAAACAACTTGACTCTCTAGCTGTAGCATAATGTCACATGTCTGCGTATTTTTTACTTGAATTCATATGCGTAGTGGTCAGGTATTTATCACGTTTGGACTGAAATAGACTCTCAAAGATGAAACTGCTATGATACAAGCTGTCCGTGTGCCTTGGCTCTCATGGCTCGTTCAGCTTCCAGCTCCTCCTCCAGCTCCTCGATGCGTCCCTGAAAGAGGATAGAAAACGAATCAACGCGTGCATAAGCACTCACAGCAAAAACCTTGCGTCTTTAAAGCCAGACTATTAATCATCACTGCTCTGTATCCTCTTTTGCGTCTCACTTTCCTATTTCCAAATTTTCACATTGCAATGCTTCTTTGCTCCCATCATTGTAATTTTAGCCGTCCGGTTAGCTTTCATTTGCTTTCACCAAGCTTTAATCTTTTTTCTCTTCACTTCCAATAAAAGTTCACTTTTATCAGTGTATTTATTAGAATTCATCCTGTAGCGTGAAGATGCAATGATTCTTTTGGGAGTGACAGGATGGACAGGATACATCAGAGAGACGGCTCCGGTTGACTCCTCCGGTTGAGGTTTAGAAGAAGGTTTGGACATGTGCAGAGGACAGATAGTGGATATGCGTAACAGATGAGGATGCTAGGGATGGGGTGAGACGGAGGCAGATGATGTATGGCTCACCCTAACGGGAGCAGCCAAAAGAAAATGAACAATCCTCCAACTGTTGGTAAGACATTTAATGGATGAATAGAAATTTAAGCTTCATAATGATGTCGTCAGAGAGGTCAGATGACCACCAGACTCAGAGTGTTGGAACTTTCTGTATAAACAGTAGACCAACTAGTACAGCCATCTGTCCTGCTAAAAATAATTTACAATTGTAGTTCAGGTTTTGCATAAATAGCATCTACAACTGCTAAAGTGTGCATCTTGTACGGTGCTTCTGACACCCTGTTAGCCCTGACAGAAGAAAGAACAGTTTCAAATAACCCTTATTAAGAATATAGTGAAAATAAAAAGCTATTGTAGTTTCACCAACCTGGTGTTCTTTGAGTTTCTGGGTGAGCGTGGTGCTGAGAGCTTGCTCATCCTCCTCCTTCTAGTTCGTGTTGATAATTTCAAAGTCTCTCCTTTAAACACACAACAAATGGACACAGCAGAACATGAAAGAGGGTCCATTTCCACTGACAGTTTGTAGATAACAGGAACATACACAAATATATGTAGAAATGGTGTAAACCTTTATCTTCTTCTATGTTATACTTACAGATGAGGTCAATATGATGAGACAAAAAGCATGTATCTATAATGTCGGGCTTTAAATTTTGAGATGAAGACAAATTTTAGTTTACTTTTAGGTTAGGCTTTCAAGGAAGAAAGTTTTGTTTATCAAGTGCAAGTGTCCAGGAAATTAATGTAAATCTGCGTGTGTGTGTGTGTGTGTGTGTGTGTGTGTGTGTGTGTG
>NW_024582825.1:182549-263826 GCF_018398535.1 Haplochromis burtoni
GTGTGTGTGTGTGTGTGTGTGTGTGTGTGTGTGTGTGTGTGTGTGTGAGAGAGAGAGAGAGAGCACTCTTGTCCCCTCTCTCACTTTTCATATGCCAGTTCCCATTCGTCAAGTGGCAGGGTACACTCTGGACAGGTCACCAGCATTTAGTCATAACCTTCAAATTCTGCATCAAATCTCCTGGTTTTGTGGTTATTTGTCCAAATGTCTGCAGGCACAGAAAATGCAAATGAGCTACATCTCATCAGCTGCTACACTCCTGTTCCCTGTGCCCTTAACCTGTTTCTCCTTCTCAGTCTTGGCCAGTGTAGACTCCAGGGAGTCCAGGTCTCTCCTCAGCTTATGCAGTTTCCCCTCCAGCTGCCTTCTCTGGTTGTGAAGAGACGCTGTGTTGCCTTCTTCTTCCTCCAGGCGCTCATTTAGATCCTAAACTCACAATTGTTTGTAAAAAAGAAAAAGAAAAAGAAAAAAAAAAAGACTTTTTGTGGATTCCAAGAAATGAAATGCTCTAAATAATAATGACCTCATTTAATGAGTATTCGACCTTGTGTATGTGCTAAACATACACAAGGCCATTTTGCTAGTTATCCCAACATTAAATTTTACTCCATTTATATTCACATATACTGGCGATCCAAGTTATTATTACTGACAAAAAAAATCCCCTTTATCCTGTTTGCTGCTGTATTACTGCAGATTATACCAAATGGCCTCCACTGAGCTCTACTGGTAGATGCTAAAGACGTCTGTAACACAGTACAGATCCTGTATTGCAAATTACCTGCACAGTCTCCTCCAGCTGGACCTTCTGGGGCATCAGCCGTGTGCAGCGCTCCTCTGCATCACCCACTGTGTCCTGCTCCTGCAGAGAGACAAAGGCACAAGAGAAACAAAGCGATTTAAAGATATATAATATGTATTATCCTGATGTAACGGTAACACATGGGAAGCACAAACATTGGCTCATAAGCATCCTTTACACTAAAGAAACAACAAAGGCATCAGCCTTTTATTGTATTGGTTGTTTTACTGTGCTACTTTGCAGAAAAAAGATTTCCAATATACTACAGAAATTTAATTTGCAGGACTCTAAATATAGCTTAAATGCACAGAAACATCTGCTAAGCAGTGCTGTGTGTAGACATAATGATCTACTTACTGCAGCCAATGACAGGGCAAGGTCATTCTTCTCTTGTGACAGAGTGACAAGCTTTCTTTCCAGATCTTTAATCTAGCTCTCCAGTCCCTTCACCTTCTCCACTGCCACCCTCAGCTCCTCCTTAGCTTTGAAGGTCTCTTCCTGACATCTGACCATCAGCAGGGGCTTCACCTGCCGGCACAAAGCAAGAAATATGATGATGAAAATATGATGATGATAATTAATCATTTGTCAAGAGGAGTAATTTCAAAATTTGACCTTAGTGTAGAGTTTCCACTTCCCCCAGCAGCGTAACTGGAGGAACTTCCTCACATTGTGCTGGATACCCATCAGTGCAATTCTACATAACACGCGCCACATAAATGCAGAAAGAACAACCAAAACAGCTACAGTACTGTGCATGCACGCATATACAAACAGATCCACACACTGAGGGTCAATCCAGCATCTTCTTAAACTCAATCCTCATCAGAAATCCTCTAAGCTGAGCCTGCAGCATGGTTATGATCTTTGCCAGCCGCTCATCACGCATGTCCTCCAGCTTTGCCAGGATGCCCGCATGGAAAAAGAATCCTGGCAGGATGGGAGGAAAACACGGACAAGCAAAAGATGGAAAAAAGAAAGACAAAGAAAAAAGGAAATGATAGAAAAAAAGAAGACCTATGGTCAGTCTTTAGATAAACAGTTTTGAACATATTACAGACAGTATTATACTAGTACTACAATATTATATACTATACTATATCTGTACCAGATGCCAATAGTAGATAGTATTTAACAGTCATAATCATCACTTGTACTTTTTGAAGATTTAAATCATAAGAAAATTTAGACAATGTATGATTTTATTGAAGCGAAGGAATATTGTAGCAAATTATGACAAACTTTACCTTTTAATAAACTTGATTCATACAACGTACACATCATGTGTTCACCACTCTGTTAATCATAATGCAGGTGTGCTTGTTTCATTCTTCTGGGTCTTTGTAATAGTGGTGTACCTTGGAGTGGCTCCATGTTATCTAGGCCGATGGAATTTAGGATGAGCTCAGAGGCCTTCTTGTTGTCAGCAAGTCCCTTGAGGATGATGTGGGTGTTGAGGATATAGTACCTGGACATAGTACAGAGAAGACCAGAGAGGGAAAAGAGTAACAAAAAATATGATCACACTCAAATGATTGCTTTATTTTATTCATATAGTGCCAAATCACAACAACTTTCACCGCAAGGCACTTTATATACCTCCAATGGAGCTCTAACACCTCTGCTGGTCTTAAAGAAGGCCCAACAGCGGTCTCCACTTTCTGAGAATCCTCAGAAAAATGGACCTGAAGAAGGAGCTGCTGACCGTCTTCTACCGCTGCTCCATTGAAAGTGTGCTGACATATTGCATCGGTGTGTGGTTCTCCAGCTGCACCACAGCACACAGAAAGGCACTCCAGAGGGTCATCAAATGGCCCAAAAAATCATTGGACATCCTCTTCCCTCCCTGAAGGACCTGTACAGCACTCGCTGTCTCAAGAGGGCACGCAGCATCCTACGGGACTGCACACACCCAGGACACCGGGTGTTTAAGCTGCTGCCTGTCTGGCAGGAGGTTCAGGCTGCTGAGGTCCCGAACAAATGACTAAGGACATCTTTTACAACAGGGCAATAGCGATCAAATCAAATCAAATCGCTTTTATTGTCACATCACATGTGCAGGTACATTGGTACAGACATGTGAGTGAAATTCTTGTGTGCGAGCTTCACAAGCAACAGAGTTGTGCAAAATACAATAACATAAACAGGCAAAATACGAATGGCTACATCTGAAACTAATAAATATATGTACAATATATAATAGTATATGCAAAAAAATTTTCTGGATGTGTATACTAAATGTTTTTCTGTGTGTGTGTGTGTGTGTGTGTGTGTGTGTGTGTGTGTGTGTGTGTGTGTGTGTGTGTGTGTGTGTGTGTGTGTGTGTGTGTGTGTGTACACATATTTTACAGATTAAATAGAGTAAACAATAAATAAAATATATAAAAATATACAGAGTTGAGACATGTGCAAAACAGTGGCGATTACTGTACAGTATGGAGTGCATAATGTTAAAGTTCCAGTAGTGAAGCTGAGGTGTCTATGACGTGTTCAGCAGTCTGATGGCCTGGTGGAAGAAGCTGTCTCTCAGTCTGCTGGTACGGGACCGGATGCTGCAGAACCTCCTTCCTGATGGAAGTAGTCTGAACAGTTTATGGCTGGGGTGACTGGAGTCCTTGATGATCCTCCCCGCTTTCCTCAGGCAGCGCTTCCTGTAGATGTCTTGGAGGGAGGGAAGCTCACCTCCAATTATCCGTTCAGAGCACCGCACTACTCGCTGGAGAGCTTTGCAGTTGTAGGCGGTGCTGTTGCCATACCAGGTGGTGATGCATCCAGTGAGGATGCTCTCAATGGCACAGTGATAGAAGGTCCTGAGGATGCGGGGGCTCATGCCGAATCTTTTCAGTCTCCTGAGAAAGAAGAGGCGCTGCTGCGCCTTCTTCACTGTTTTGTTTGTGTGTACTGACCACGTAAGATCCTCAGCCAGATGTACTCCAAGGAACCGGAAGCTGCTCACTCTCTCCACAGCAGCGCCGTTGATGGTGATGGGGGTGTGTACTTCTCTGCACCTCCGGAAGTCCACTATCAACTCCTTTGTCTTTGCGACGTTGAGGGTGAGATGGTTGTCTTGACACCAGTGGGTCAGGGCGCTGACCTCCTCCCTGTAAGCCGTCTCATCACCGATTGGTGATAAGACCCACCACTGTAGTGTCGTCCGCAAACTTCACAATGATGTTGGAGTTGTTAGTGGCTGTGCAGTCGTAGGTGTAGAGTGAGTACAGGAGAGGGCTCAGTACACACCCCTGTGGAGCACCAGTGTTCAGTGTGATGGGGGATGAGGTGATGCTGCCCAGTCTGACCACTTGGCGTCTGTCAGACAGGAAGCTAAGGATCCAGCTGCAGAGGGAGCTGCTCAGTCCTAGATCCTGCAGTTTCCTGTCCAGCTTCGAGGGAACGATGGTATTGAATGCTGAGCTGTAATCTACAAACAGCATTCTCACATACGTGTCTCTCTTCTCCAGGTGTGACAGGGCAGTGTGTAGTGTCAGGGCTATGGCATCATCAGTGGACCTGTTGTGGCGGTATGCGAACTGTAGAGGGTCCAGTGAGTCGGGTAGTGCAGAGCAGATGAAGTCCCTGACCAGCTTCTCGAAGCATTTGCTTACGATGGGGGTCAGGGCTACAGGTCGCCAGTCGTTCAATGAGGAGATGGTGGAGGATTTGGGTACAGGGACGATGGTGGCCATTTTGAAGCAGGCTGGGACTACAGACAGAGAGAGGGAAAGGTTGAAGATGTGCGTGAACACTCCAGCCAGCTGAGCCGCGCATGACTTGAGGACTTGAGGCTCTGTGTATATAGCCCTGATCAATGAAATAGCTGACCTGACTGGCTACCTCCCTGGACTTTTTTAGGGGGGAGGTAACAATGTTTAAAATAATAACAATAATAATATTTATATTTATAACAAGGTGCAATAATAATTAATGTGCAATAATAACAGTGTGCAATACACATACACTTATTCTTCTTTTTTATACTAAGTTAATATACTGTGTTGTGTTGTTTGTTGCGTTGTGATGTGATGTGTCATATCGTGTCGTGTTGTGTTATATGTAGTGCCGACATAGGACAGTTTTCCAATTTCATTGTACTACTGTACTATGTATGACTGTGCAATGACAATAAAGAGTCATCTTATCTTATCTTATTTTAAGGTAAAGAGTCCAAGATTGAAGTGCTCTGTTGGGATCGAACTAACTAAACTCTAGTTACATTGTGTATGTGTATATACACTAGAATGATTGGGATAAATACAGATGTAGTTAGACCTTGGTTTGAACTCTGGGTTAGGAAATCCTTTCCCTCTAACACCCCACTACAGGCATGCTGGTGCAGGATGAGAAGACTGTCTGTCACACCTTTGAAACACAAACAATAAAGAATGAAATCACGAATACCAAGATCAGATTTGGAAACTAAAATTATTCACCAATGTCTATGACAGTGGTTCCCAAACTTTTTTTGCTGGGCCCCCCTTTGTTTTACAAGAAACAACTTATGTTGTGGGGCAGGAATAGCTCAGTAGGTAGAGTGGTGGCCCCATGATCGGAAGGTCGGGGGTTCGACTCCACTGAACGGCTACCCTGAGGTACCCCTGAGCAAGGTACCGTCCCTACACACTGCTCCCCGGGCGCTACACTGGTGGCTGCCCACTGCTTCACTGGGTGAATGGGTTAAATGCAGAGGAACTATTTCCCTATAGGGACTAACATGCACACTTTACACTTTATGTTGTTCATAAGTAGTTAAAGGTAGACTATGTTAAAGGTAGACTATGAGCAATCTATGACATTTGCATTGTTCTTATTTCTTGAATTTTACGTCTTGTATTGTCCTTAAGTCCTTTTTTACCCTCTGTTACTTTATGGGTATCGTGCAGTACCTGCAGATGTGTATTTGTTCCTGTGGCTGTGTGAGTTGCTCTGTAGAATTTGGAGACGGTTTTGAAGGAAGACCCTTTTTTCTGTTTCTTGGATCCTCCGGAAGTGTCCTTTTCTTTGAAGAGAAGGGCCAGCAAGGGCATTGACGACTTCTGGAAGAGTCCCACCTCTGTCTCACTCAGGGGGTCTTTGTTCTTATCCAGCCACGCTGTTATATTGTAGCCCACCTATGAGAAGTAAAAACAGCTTAAAGTCACACATTAGCATTGATTTCATTGACAGAAGCATTTTGAAATAACTTTATTCCATCACATACACATGTTTGGAGCCATTTGTGTATTTACCAGCCAGTAATCTCTTAAGAAGTACTTGCAGTGCCGCCATAGTGCATCAGTGGGCCTTGGCCAATTTCTTCCCCCCTTCTGGCTTGAGGAAGCTGGAGGACTTGCCCAGGTGGTTTTCATACAGAGCTGCTGTGAAAGTTACATCTGTTGCTTTTGGAAACGCACACTGCTCCTCCAAGACGGATAAAATCCCAATAGGCTGGAGGGGGGGATAAAATACATTAAGGTGGAAATAATGCCCCGTGAGTGCACACAGCGTTTCTGAGAGTATGTTTGTGTTACCCTCTGCAACAGGTCCAGGCCAAAGTCGACAAAGACCCTCCTACTTGTACTCTTCCTGCTCCATGTGGTGGTTAAAGAACTGCTGCAGCTTCTTGTTGGTGAAGATGATGCACAGCTGCTCAAAGCTGTTGAACTGGAGACAAAGCACAGAGCATGACAAGAGGAAGTAGCATATTGTAGCTTCTGATCGAGACCACTCTGCTTAAAGCTTACCTCAAAGATTTCAAAAGATTTCAAACCCAGCATCGTCCAGCACTCCTGTGAAGAACTGCCGCTGCATCTCGGTGTCCAGTGTCTTATTAATGCGGGTCACCATCCACTTGAACATGCGGTCATAGGTGGCTTTTGCCAGAGCATCGATGGAGTACACACACTGGTCTTGGTTCTGACTTGAAAATTCAAGCTCAAATTGGATGATCTTTAAAATGTGAATGAGTCCATCGGCACCTTTGTTAAATAAGTAATCACAAGGACCTTTAGTACTGAAGTGATCTCATAGCTTTGGTCACAAACTCATTGCCAACCTTGACGCGGGGGCGTGTTATGCCCTTCTGCAGCTCCCCGGAGTTGATGGCCATGAGGTGGGCAACTTTGTCAGCCACTTTAGAGGAGAGAGAGGACAAGGATCTAATTACACAGCTGAAAAATAGGTTGCTGCCAAGACTGTGATTAATGGAAGCAAAAAAAAACAATATGCAGTGGATGAAAAAATATTTGGTTGTATGTCAAAATGGAAGGGCATGTTTTAGGAGAAGGAGAGAGCTAAAAAGAGAAGAACTGGGGTAGACTTGAGAGAGGGAGGTAAACTTTCTCTACCCTCAGTGGAGACACATCAGCCTGCTCCTCTCTGGGTTTCTGTTTGAACTTCATGTTTCCAAAGTGAATTACGCTTCCGGTCAGTTTGTACACGGTCATCTTCTCCTCAGGAGTGAAGCCCGGGACACCGAAGGCCTCCCGTGGACACACAAGCAGAGAGAACAGAGCGTACTGGGAACAAAGTATCACAATAAAGCTGTACAAAAAGAGGCAACAGCACCATCAACAGTCCAGTACGTTTGCATAATCAAATGTTATATACAAACTCTGAATGAAAGATAAAAGCTTTCAGTGTGAGCACAGGAGTGAGCGCACATCAGTGAGCAGCAGCTCCTCGCCGCCGTCCACGTTGTCCACCAGAGTGACTCCCTGACACACCCATACTGTTTCGGGTAAGGTAATGATACTTTACCTTTTTGTTATAATGAAAAGAGACACCACAGTTACTACACTACAAGATTTGATAAAATATTGATTTCTTAAAGTATGTCCTTTAGACTCAAAAAACAAACTTAAACTCATCAGCACACCCAAATACGTTTAACTGTACCAAAAAAATAGAAATAAAACTGTTTATGGCCTGCTACAAAAAAAATCCTTTAATTAAAGTTTAACATTAGGGGTGCGGTTACTTTGATCAGCAGGTATATAAAAACAAGGAGGCTAGCTACTAGCTGTCTGCAGTCCTTCGTGACAGATAAATTAGACCACTAACTGGTGCTTTATTTGCCTTTTTGAGTTTTTAATGCAATTACACGATAGTTAAATAAATGGGTCCATAGTGTAGTAAGGTTTATACATTTGCTTGGTTCAGTTTCAGCCAGCCACACAAGTCCACTTTGGGGTTCTGTTAGCATGAGCATTGGGTGCAGGTAGCCAAGACTAGCTGCTTTTTCTTAACTGATAAGTAAATACCCTGTTGTAACTGCCCCTAAGACATTTGTCCTCCAGGTTTGGTGAATGAAACTGCAATTTTTCAGTCTTTTAATAAGTAAAAGCTACAAACAGTGGTTTTGCCTTTTCATGAGGTTTGCTAGCTAGATAGCGCTAGACCCACTTGGCCAAACATGGTGACTTCTGGTTCCAAGTAAAGTTACTGGTTCAAAATGTAAAATACGAGTCCACAAATCAACAGATGGTGTCACATTGGCTACATCCATCTGAACTGCTGAAGTATACTTGTATTTTAGTATTTCTCAGACATATTAAATTTGTGTTAAGCCACTATTTGGAACTGTTTATCCAGAGCTTTGTAGCGGTTTCACATATTGATACGCATTCTTCGCTGTCTCCCTTCACATTTAATTATTCAATCGTGTATTGCTTTACTTTTAGTTTCAACCTTTAATCTACTGCTTTTGGTGGGTTTCGCTATTTTCTTTTAGCTCCCTGAGTCTTAAAGCTAACATAATTAACATTACTCCAACCATGTTACGTTTCTGAGTCAGCAGTCTACTCACTTGCTTGCTGACTACTTTTCATTTACTAAAGTTACAACTTATTGAAGTAAATGCATTTAAAATTCATTTAAAATTTATTCCACTGAATTAGCTGAGCTACACCTCGAACTCTCCACTTGCTACCTTACAGCTGCACTGGTATCTCCTGCAAGTTTTCGTGTTGGGAATCAGTAATTCAGGTGGCACTTTTTCAAAACTGGGACTCTAGAAAGCTTAAAAAACGGATCCTATTAAAATAGATTTGGTGGCTCGGCAGTGTAATGACTAACACATTTGACTAACACACAAAAGACCCCTGGTTTGAGACCAAGAAGAGGAACAAATCACAAGATAGTGTATTCTTTTTGCTGGTCTTACGCCTGGATAAATGTATGTTGTGTCACAAGGGCAACTGGTGCAAAATCTGTCAACTCAAACATGTGGATAAATTCACCACCATGACCCCTTGGGAAAACAGAGAGTAGCCACAAGAACATATCTCTGAGACCCAGGGATAGTCTGTCCTTCATGATATCCCAAAATGATTTAACGTAATAATATTTTCATTTTTTTTCTGGTAACATTCCTTTTTATTTTATGAGCATTAAAACTGTGGAAATTAAAAATGAAAGAAACACATTTCAACACAAAAACCCTGTTTAAAAAGAACTTCTCTTAGTCAAGCTTTTTGGTCAAACTGCATTCAGCAGCTAACAGGCACCTAAAGCTGTGCTGTTATGTCACCTCACCGTGCACAATCACAACAGTGATTGTGCATGATGTGACAGAAGGCTGAGTGAGGCGGAAAGATTTTACTCAGAGTTGTGGAAGGTGAGTCAGACTTATTGCTGTCAGGGGATGGGGTGGAGGAGGGCCAAACATCAGAGCAGGAAGGTGTGAGCTCAGAGAAGGACATACCAGCTTTTGAGAAGCCTGCGCAGGGACAAAAACGTGACACCAGGAATCCAATATATTGTGTAAGCTAGGGTACTTGACTTGGGTCTGGATGGAGGATGTCCAAGTCATACTGTGAACATACACATGCTAAAAAATGCTTTCAGTTTTAAAGATGCCTTCAGATAGCAGCACCTTCTTGTAGTTTTATGTGCTGTGACTCATTTCCCCCCCCAAAAAAACCTGGTTGCTTATTAACTGTTTGATGTAATCAAAGAGCCTCCAGTTTTGGTGGTTGTGGGCAACAATGTCCCACTTTTAATTTTTCATATTGTAAACTTTTTTTAAACCCAATTTTAGGAGGTTTGAAACAGAACTGATATGGAAAGAAGAGCTGGAGTTTAGAGCACCTTTGGGAAATATATTAATTATATAAATCAGCAAAGCAAATAGTTTAAGAAACCAAACTTTTATTTTATTGTATGTGTGTGTGTTCCACTTCTACACATTGCAATGTGAAAAAACGTCAGAGCCCTATCTTACACGATGCTTTTTATCTATAATGAGCGGCGAGCGTTGTCAGTTTGTCCCCGCTCAGGCTCCTTGAAAGCTGGTATGTCGTCCTCTGAGCTTTCACCTTCCCGCTCTAATGTCTGGCCCTCCTCCGCCTCATCCCCTGACAGCAAGAAGTCTGACTCCCCTTCTACAGCTCTGACTAAAACCCTTTGTTCCTCATTCAAACCTCTGCCTTCTGAAGCACGGACATGGGAGTTAGTAAGTCCTGCTGTCCACTGTTCAATTAAACTTTATTTATATGGAGCCAAATCACAGCAACAGGTGCCTGAATTTGCTTTATGTTGTAAGGTAAAGACCCTACAATCACACAGAGAAAACAGTGAAAGAACACTTAAAGAACAAAGATTAAAAGCTTTGTTTTGAAAGCGTTATAATTTCTGTATATTTCTGAAATTGATGTTTGGAGTCACATGTAGAAGAAACAATTCGATTTTTAGCAATAGAAACATAATATTTGCAAACACTGTATCACTTAACTTCCCTTGCTGCTGTAAAATGTGGAAGCTGCACTGCCCGTCATTTTGAAACCTCCAGGATCTCCTCTTGGCAGTACAGCATGAATTAATGATGATTGATGTCATGTAGAAGTCATGTAGACTCATGTCTACTACAGAGGACAAGAATGAATTGCTGGATCTTGGCCTAATAGGATTAATAATCTCCTAAGAGTAAAACTGCATATATCCACACAAACCAAGCCTTTGCTTTTAAAACCGCTACAAGTGTTTTAGTTTTTAAAACGTTGAATTTTAAATTGTTATTTATTCATTTTCTTGCATATTAGCATGCAGCATATGACATTATTAAAACATGTTTTTTTCCCCAGTCTGTCGTTTCACATTCAGTCATTTTAATTCCATCCACTGCAGATTTATCTGCTTTACCTCTGAGCTCTGGCTTCGTTCCAGAGAGGAGCTGGTAGAATATGTGAGATCCTCTCTCGGCAGCCTGCTGGGAAATCAGTCTTGATTTTTCGAGCAGATCTAGCACCAAGACAAACGCAATTCATAAGGGCCCATTTATCCAAATTATTTTCATTTCTCACTTGATGTTTTGTCACGGCGTGACATCTTCATGTCACGGACGACGGCACATAAAAAGCAAGGCGTGTTATTTTTAACAAGGCCCCCTGACACTGACAAGCCTGATCAGAAGTAATGCAAGAGTAACATCCACTCACAGGTCTCAGTGTCAGTGTCAGCGCCAGCCGGCTTAGCTGTGGATGAGGATGAACTTTCCTTAGAAGGAAAACAGACGCACATATTCGGAAACAATTTTTCTATTTCATTTCATGCGAGACATTAATAGTTTATCTGATTATTTAAAATCTGATCCCTGCAAAGTGCAAGAAATTGTTGTTCCTGATGGGTTTACCAAATGCCTCCAACACTGGGTTGGCCTGTATGATCTGGTCCTCCACTGAGCCCTGGAAGCAGCAACATTCAAATGCCCATTATTTGAGCCTTGGAGTCTGAGGCTTTGCTCCCGGACGCTCCAAAACTGGCAAAGTACTGGATAACCTTAGTGTTTTCAGTCCTGCCTGCACCAGATTCCCCACTGATAGGAAAGGACCAGAGATCAAAAGAACGGTGTGATTACACGGTGTACATGATTTTGCAGGGAGCTCAAAGTCGGAAACAGGAACACGCGTGTTATCCTCACGTGATCAGCATAGACTGGTGCTCGCGCTCTGCGATGACAGGACATGAAAGGGGGCAGACAAACAGAGTGAGTGTGAGAGAGGAGAGTAATTGCTGCTGATTTCCCTCCGTCAGCACTGTGAACAACACAGACAGCTGTCCCGATGCCACAAAACCTTTTCCTACTCCCCTAACAAATCATCACACGGCACACTGATTACACACCTCCAGCAACTGCCGTCTTAAAACATACAACTGCGTAACGACAGGCCACTTGCACGCTTCTGCTCTGTCAGGAATGGAGAAACGATGAGGAGGAACTTAATTGCGTTTCGTCCCCTTGTATATTTGGGCCAGTTTAGCTCCATAGATAGGAAGCCATTTATATGGATTGACTGTCACACAGAAGAGGCGTGTGCATGTCCAGACGTGGGTTTAAAGGTTTAAGGATGCTCGGTCAATGATGTTAAAACATGATGGAAAGTTTTTCAACTTTGTGGCACCTTTACATGTTGATGCTATTTCCTGTATTGTGTTAAAAAATAAATGTTACACTTTGAGTGTAATTCAACCTCCTGTATGTAAAACCTCATGTATCAGATATGATACATGAGGTTTTTGTATACTTTTGATAATTCTAAATCATCAATGTATCATCATAATTGCACAATTTATTTTTAAGCAGTACATTGCAAATGAAATGCCAGATTTAGCAAATATGACACAAATTAATAATCATATATGGAAACTAGTATTTAATGCTTTTTTTTGTTTGTTTCTTTCGTCAAGGGGTTCAATAGACAACCCATTTACAAAAAATTTGAATTTTTTTTATTTTTTTAAGTTTTACTGGGATAAACATAAACGTTTTTCCTTTCCAGTCACCTTTCTCACTCACTATGTGTTAATAGACCTCTCTGCATTGAATCATACTTGTTATTAATCTCTGGCTCTCTTCCACAGCATGTCTTTATCCTGTCTTCCTTCTCTCACCCCAACCAGTCGCAGCAAATGGCCCCGCCCCTCCCTGAGTCTGGTTTTGTCGGAGGTTTCTTCCTGTTAAAAGGGAGTTTTTCCTTCCCACTGTCGCCAAAGTGCTTGCTCATACGGGGTCATATGATTGTTGGGTTTTTCTCAGTATGTATTATTGTAGGGTCTACCTTACAATATAAAGCGCCTTGAGGCAACTGTTGTTCTGAGTTGGCGCTGTATAAATAAAATTGAATTGAATAAAAATGAAAATAATGTATACTGAAACTTGCGAGGCAGATGCAGATGGGCATCGGCTAGTTTATGGGGGAAAAGAAGTTGTCACGTCTTACAATTCTTAAATTAAATCCTTATTATTCTTATTAATAGTAGGAGGATTTTATAGTTCACAAATAATACATCACAAACAATCGTGTTTACTAATTGGTTATTATTTGGTTGTAAACATGAAAAAACTATTATAACAAATGTCAAATGAATAATAAATTATTTGTAAAGCATACATGAATATTGTTTGAATCTTTTTTTAATGAAGTTACATCTGAAGTTGAGCTTATTACGGACTTTGTAAAGCATAAATATGCCTTTTGGCCCTTATCCTCAAATCCACACAGATTTATGGAGCACTGCACCACAAATAAACAGGACGGGCTAACGACTGATCGGAATTATAACCAATAATAACTAACACATAATGTAAAAATTGTTTTGCATTGTCATCACAAGCTGTCATTTTTACTAAAGATAAACAAAGATTATAAGATACAATTTCACTGTTTGTTAATGAAGTTTGATTAATTACAAGGTTACAATTTATTAACTTGAGGATTACATGGTGTTACCCCTTCTAGGCATTCTGGAAGGTTTCAGACTTTTACTAACTGAAGAAGTAGTACAAAGCTACACATGTAGATTTAATGTTAAATGTGATAAATTATAGTTTGTCATCAAATAAATCATCAGTTGTATGAATAATCTTAAATCATTTTAAGCTTGCATAACCATTATGGCAAAAGAACAGAAAAGAGGGGGGGGGGGGGGGGGGGGGGTATGCATCAACCACATGGCGTGATTAATTCTCTGCGCAGTGAATAATCTTTATGATTGATTATGATTGATGGGAAACATATTGAATAACACATTGAAAACCAAACGTAATAAAATTCTCTAAGTTACAAAAGGCTTTTCTGTTCCTATACTGCTTTTTTTCTATGGTTTGACTGCTTTTTAATGGTGCTGTGGATTACTCAGTGCTGTGAAGCTTGCTTATGTAGATCCTTGCGCTGACATAGTGGCGGTGAAGGTTTTCCGAGACGCGGCTTCGTTGAGGAACATGTGATCAGCGATGTCACTGGCTTGGTAGAACTTAGGCCGTTTCATCTGCTGGACATCATCCTGCCTCACTTTCACCGTCTGGTTAGAGAAGACGATAACAATAAGAATGTCGTCCGTCATCTTTGACCCAGCAGGGGCGTTTGATTTCATGTGGTTTATTCATGACATCTAGCCCTCCAGGGGGTCCACATCATCCCTGCAATCGCCTTTATAGACACCAGGCTTGCTTGCTGCCGCTAACATACGCAACCTAGTGACCGATTAGCCTGCTCACCCACTGACTTCATCAGAGACAGACTGGCAGTTTAAAGAAAGCAGAGTTGTTAATTGGAGTGAGAGAAAGGATAGTAGATGTTGATCCAACAAGAGCTAGTGTTTGACTCAGGTACTCACCAGTGCAGGATGTACAGATAAGCTCAGGAGCACTATAGGTGTGTGCCTTTTGGCCCTGGGAATGTGGATTTGGGAATTCTTTAGTCTGCCTTGGTCCATTTTGGGTTTCCCTGCAAAGCCATCAAAACCGTCTCCTTTTCTCAGCCCATTATTTTAGTTATCTTCCCCGATCCCTCTTGATTTCCACCCCTCCAGTTTCATTCCACCATGTCTCTGCTGTTAAGCAGTTATTACTTTATCTGTGTGTGTACATTAGGATTAGTATGGCACCCTAAACTGAAACCACTGATGTGCCATTGGGTTATTTTTGTCCATCAAATTCAATTAGATCTTTGTCCATCTTGATTATTTTGAAATACCTACAGCCAGATTAAATCCTTTATATTAAAACAATGATTCCCTCAGTGTATTTTGGTGTGTAAGTAATTACATTTGGATTTTATTCAGCTAGGAACAGCTCTGGGTCAAATATAAAAGAGCTGATTTTTTTTCCCAGGATGTGTAAATTCCAGGATGTGAAGAAAAATTCCAGGGAATGCCAAAAGTTGCTGCTTTCCCAGAAGCTGAAATTTTCTGACATCACTGCTTTGTTCTCAGCCTTTAGACTCACTCCCAACTTCCTCTGAGCTGAAGTAGCTGTTGCTCCAGTTTCCCAAAGGGGGCACTCACATTCGTACTGACTCAGCGGCACAGAGAATGAGCCTCAGGGGGATGATGGTTTGACTTGGTTCCATATGCTTCATCATTCATTTCACAGCATTTCAATCATATTATTTTTTTCCAGCTTTCTAAATTGTGCTTTTGTTATTTTTTAAAATGATTTAACAGATTCTGTGGAGCCTCTCTTTTACCATCCCCTTCTTCTCTTGGTGTAATTTCATCTTCCTCCTCGTCATCTCATGTCTCAGCCTCTGATTTTTATTTCATGTTTTGGCCACCCAGTATTATTCCCCAACTGCTCAGTTAAACAGAATGACTTCATCTTTGTTAACTATGTGTCTGCTTGTCCCTGCGGTTTTAGTCTGTCTCCATGATAGGAATGATTTTGTTGTGAGCACACTCAGCTGGTCTCAGGGGCTCCACAGCCCCTGAGACCAGCTGAATAAAAGATACACCCACATAATCACATAATCACACTAACAGCTGTACACGATGGCTAGAAGGATAGACCGATTTGTGTGTGTGTGTCCCCAGCGTGACTACAGCCACCTGTGGAGTGTTGACATAGTTAAACAGACAAATACAAACATCATCTGGGAATTAGACAGATGTAGTTTAAAAGTGGAGGACAAAATGGGGAAAGATATTAAAGACATAAAGGGAAGTGCTCATATGAAGAGGAAGGTGGAAAGGTGTATGAATTATTGCTTCCACCTGTATCTCTCTCTGTTTTAAGGGTTTGTGGCCAATGGGCCGAATATGAAAGAGTTGAAACTGCAACATGTGTGTTTGTGTCTGGCCCCTGGGACGTGTGCAAGACATTTGTCTGCTCATATGGATTTACTGTGGTGTGTAAACAGGCCGGTGAGAGGTACCATTGTTCCCACTGCTAATACTGTAGCTAACTGTGCCGCCGCTAAAGAGCCAAATCCAAGCAGCTATAATCTCAGGTCACCCGGCTTTCCTTCAGTCTTTTTGTGTTTTAGCTGCCTGCACGCTTCATGTTCCTGCTAAACATTTCCTAAAGCCTGTTATGCTACTATGATGCAAATGGTGCATCCAATTGAACTTAATTTTATGTCACATCTGCCATGACTTTATCGTCTCAGTCATATTCCCATCAAAGTTATAATTCTGCACAAGTGTAAGTCTCTCACAGTTCAGGTATTTTATATTTTTGCTACCTGTGCAGATGAATCCCATGACTCAGTTGAAACCCCAACTTTTCCTTTTGACACCATAAATTAACATTTGTGGGTCTGAGTGAAATATCATAGTAACTAAGGATTATAATGCAATTTAAATATTGCTGGGGTGAACAGCATTCAAGGCCTAACTTTAGAGGAAGACCGTCATCCATTCCTATCAGCGTATATTATCATATATTACCCATTTTTCCGCAGCATTTGTCTGAGTTTTAATTAAAATGGAAGCTCTGCCAAACATCTGCAAAGCTGTTACAAAAGTTTGTTGTTTGCTTTTTTTATATTAGTGATATTCATTGATTTTTGAATAAGAAACGTAAAGCAGAGTTGTTGAAGGGTTAATTTAGGTACTAAGTTTTAAAAGTTATTTTTAAAGTAAGCAATTATTGACAAAAACCTAAACAACTAAGTTTGGGTTGATGAGGTTAGCCATAAAAAGTGAGACCGTACCATTTTTTTATTGGCAGTGATTCTATGTAGGGATATTGTTAAAGTAGAAATTAGGTAAAAGAGCGCTATATTAAAAAGTAACTGCTATGACCTTCTATAAATAGATTTTAATGTATGTCTATCTATGTATTATTATATTTGATTATTTTTTCATGAAGTAAATGTAAAAAAATAAATAAGTAGAATTAAAGCTGCAAGCAGTGACAAGAGGGCCCTCGCACCCCAGCGCATCAAGCTAAGCCCAACACCTACGCCCAGCAGGCAGCGATGGAGATTACCATCCAATCTGATGTCCCACTGATGCATATCATGAGTAGAACCACCAGTTAAAATTTTATCTCGTTCAATGATGATTATAACCCACTTTGCATTTCCTCTTCCCACTAGGCACTGCTCTAACCATTACTGACAAATGGCACATGAATCGGTTCGGGGGCTGGACTCTCATACTGCCTGTTAAGTTTGGGAAAGACAAGTGTATCTTTTAGTTACAACAGTTAAATGCTTCTTCTGATCTTGTGATTGAAGGTCGACGTGTCACCATGACCACATGGTCTCACAAAACGTGAAAAGCTTTGCAATTTAGCATCATCAAGGTCTTTAGATTTCACCCGTTGAAGATCACATGAATGTGATTAAATCCCTAGGAGGAGTTCGTTAAAGTACGAGGCCTGAAAACATCTTGGTATTTTACATAAGCCTGCCAAATTTCAGACACATAGATGAAACATAGAGTAGGGGGTGGTCTTTTGAAATTTTGTATGGGGTGCTGTGGAGCTATTTTGCAATATTCCATGAAAACGACCATATAACAAGAAAGCCTTCCTCACATTGGAGGTTTACACCTATAAAAAATCAATTGAGGATTAATGATTCGATATCACTTTATTCAAGCTAAAATCGATCTGAATCGGAAAATCCCCGGGCTAAACTCTGCTAACTTTGTTATAGCGGTAGTTTAGTGCTCTTCATTATGGGGGCCGTTTGTAAACTGAAACATGCTGGAATTAACAGCAACATTTTTCCACTTTTAGCTCAAAACCTTACAAAAACATGTTTTTTCGAGTCATTTTTTTACAACATTCACTAAAATATTTGTAGCTTTTTATGTTTAAAACACAATTTTAAATGTTAACTTTAACCTGCTTATGATGGAGTCTGACAACTCTCGAAGAGCAGTGCACAGTCTGGACAGTGGGAGGTTCCTAAGTATACTGCACAGCATCTTTGGGCTGATTGATGACAGGATCACAGGTAGAGGTATTCAGTTTACAGTTATTTATATTTATTTATAGTAAAATGTCGATAAAATGGTGGCAAGTAAACTAAATCTCCAAATCATCACTATCACCCTGTAAATACTCTCCAATTTGGCACAACCCGGAATTCTTATTATACAATAGCCCTGTCCACTTTCCAGTATGGGAGCACAAAGGAATCACTCACCTCCACCAGCTCTTTCAAAATGATTAAATCATATCCTTCAGTACATTTGTCCAGGAGTACAGAGTTGGGAATGAACAATATCTTCAATACAAACAATTAAAATCTATAATTAAATCCAAGACATGTTGTGAGTGTAACTGTCTGTCATTCAGTCTTCACTACATTTGACAAAGACAAAGACGGCGTTGTCGGCATGGAAGAGTGGATTGAGGGGACTGCCTGTTTTTCTTCGGTGCACCTTGGGTGAAAAAATTAAATGTAATTCCTCAATCTTACTTTTTTTGCTTAGGCTCACTCTCACACCTTAACACATGTAGCTTATCTGCCTAAAACAAATTCCTATGTTTGGCATGGCTCAGATTGCTTCAGCATGTACGACTTGAATGGTGACAATGCCATCTCTAGAGAGGAGATGCTCGATTTTCTGAAGGAGAGGCTCATCAGACGGCCCAATGAGGACCCTGACGAAGGAATCAAAGACCTGGTGGAGATCATACTGAAAAAGATGGTGAGCTGTTTGCTGCACAGATAAAACTGTTTTCACGTGGTTTTCCAAAAAATAAAACTATTAAAAAAATTCTCAGGTCTGTAAATAATTTACCAGCTCTGCCAATGGTGCTTCCTCCCACAGGACTATGATCTTGATGCCAATGTGTCTTTTAAATATTTTGAAAAGGTTGTGAAAGATGAGAACCTATTCCTGGAATTGTTTGGACACTGCCTTCCTGATTTCAGGGTAATCTGTAATGAGAAGCTCTTTAAATTTCAGAAATTCAGAAATTCTCAATCTGACAGTTTGCTTTACTTATTTTTTCAGAGAGTCGAGGTGTTTGAAGGAAGTGTATTTCAGGAACAAATGGAAGAATAAAGAAATCGCATACCTGCATAATCAGCCTAAACATCTTTAATATTAATCTCAATGGTGGCAGTGCTCTGATGTAAAATTTGTTAAATAAAAAAAAAGGATAGTTCTGGTAGTTTTGGCCCAATGAAAGGCTCTCTATGACCAGAAACAGTAATGGAGGGCTCCTCAGCCTCTTCCATTTTGCCTTTAGGGTTCTCCCAAGTGTGTGGTCCAAAGGAGAAATCTGACTGCAGTGGTCTGATGTGCTGCTTGTCTCTATTTGAGAAGGTCTATTTGCACCTTGAACCACCTTCTCGCTGTGTCAGCACAGGTATTGTGTAAAGTCCCTATTTTATCCTCTGTCAGTAAAACCCTATGTTGACTTTTAGGTCCATAGTAATGATGTTCTTGGGGAGGTAATAGCAGAAGAGTAAAGTCTAAATAGCAGCTGATGTTTGAAGTCTCCCTTGTATTGTCATTTCCAGAGGTTTGTTTGCATGTGAGGTTGTTGTCGTCTGACGTGGTAGTTTTTTCTGATGAAGAAGGCTCCTCTTGCGTGTCCTCTTTCTGTGTAAAAATCAACATCATTTAAAAAGATCCCAGTCAAATTAAAAGAAAAGTGCCAAAGGGAAATTGTGGAAATGTACAAAGAAACAATGAAAAGATGTAAAGTGACTAGTTGTGTGTGTGTGTGATTATCTTAGCTTAGGTTTGCTCAGACTAAGGTGGAACTAAGTTGTTGTTTATTGGAGTGGTGGATTTTGTGAAGCAAAATCTAACCTATAGATATAAAATTATACGGACTTAGCACATGTGCAGCACACCACCATAGAAACTTTTCTCATCCATGTGTCGCTTTGCTAAACTGAAACCAAATTATTCCGAAGGTTCTTCAGACTTTGCCAGTTATGCATAACGAACAGTTTCTGGAACTTTACAAAGTAGACCTCTGTGAACTCCTCAGCAGGATACTCATCCAGGGGCCTATACTCCTCTACAGCTCCATAGAGGGCAAACAGCTGAATCAAGTTATAACCCCAATTTCTGGGACCCCTTGAACCATCAGATAACGACTCTCTAGATTTATGGTGTACACCTGCAAATAATGCAACACTTCACTGCGGTACACTGGTGCGAAAATGTTTGTGTGAAAACTGTAAATAGTGGCTATATTTATCGTCCATATTGTACATTTTACAGTGGTGGCACATTTCTGTGGAGACATTTTGGACCGTGTAACCCTTCTGAAACCTTTGAATGTTTTCCCAAAGTTTTGGGGATCATCAAGATGAGCTGTGGTGGATGTGAGACGAGGCGTTTTGTTCTTTGCAGTCACCAGTGGTTTTCTCATTGGAACACTTCCATGGATGCCATTTATGTCCAGTCTCTTTCTTATTGTTTAATCATGAACTCTGACTGATGCGAGTGAGGACTGCAGTTCGTTAATGTTGTTCTGGGTTCTTTGTGACCTCCTGGATGAGTCATCGATGCACTGAATGTTGGTAGGCCAGCCACTCCTGGTAAGGTTCACGACTGTTACAAGTTCTTTTCCAATTGTGGTTAATGGATCTCACTGTGGTTCACTGGAGTCCATAAAATCTGGAAGGGAGCAAATGCTTTTTTAACAACAATGTAAGTGATGTTCCCCTGTAGCAGGGGGCATCTCACACCTTAAGATACCCTCTTTTGGTCATATATTTCTAAACAGAGGCATCTTCATATCTTAACTGATTTGACTGCTGACCTGGCACACACAGACCACATCAATCGACTATGAGTTTGTCACACACTTGATGTTAGCTTGCTTGAAGTGTTGAACACGAAAAAGAAAACTATGTGAAAATTATGTTTAGCAATCAAATTCAATCCATAACTGTCAATTTTAAAAATGCAAAAAAATGCTTTTTACACCGCCCCTTGAAGCTAATATCCCTGAACAAGGTGAGATAGCCTAGCTAACAAAACACCTAGCAGTATCATTTCAGCAAAATGATTGAGTTTTGTTGAGTTGAACAATTTTTAGTTAAATGTTGGCCCGTTCTGTGTGTTGTTCTATTTTTGTATTTTTTTAACAAAATGAATGCTGTTGTAAATTAAATGGCCCAGGTGTGTAGTTGACACAGACCAAATATGAAGCTGATCTGATCAAATTCCTAGGAGTTCGCAAAAGTACAACGCCTGGAAATGGCAAAATCGGTGCCAAAATCTCACATTCAATTCAAAATGGTGGACTTCCTGTTGGGTTTGCGTTGATGGGCCCAATTACTTTTTTGTTCGTCTTGGTATGTTACACGTCTGTGCCAAATTTCATTCATGTAGCTCAAACTATGTGGTCATAGGACTTTATTTAACAACGCATAGGTGGCGATCTAGAGCCATTTTGCACCACGCATATGCGAAACTATTAAAATACCAATTTCTTTTTACCAGACCTGACACGTGTGCAACATTTCTTTATTTTTTCTCTGTTTTTAAGTATGTTAAAGCCCTCAAAAAGCCACTTGTTTTGTCTGAATAATAATAAACGTAGCAATTCCAGTAGGGTCTTCGTACTTTTAGTGCCCGGGCCCTAATTACTGAAATAAAAACCAAAACAGAATGTCTAAAGACTTGAAAGAATCTGATCACCACGGGCACGCCCACGCTTCCCGGAGCGAGCACGTACTGTACAGACACTGAGAACAATACGTCAGTACGTGCTTGAGCCTGCCCGAAAATGTTCTCCCGTGTTGTCGGATTTCGAAGGAGCGCAAGACTTTGCGGTGAAATAATACATTTTTATCCGTGAGGAAACCAAAAGCAAACCGCATGTGTGGAAACTGAAGTTATTCGCAGTTCCATTACTTGGTGAAACTGTGATTTTGGCTGGCTCGACAGGGAAGTTTGTGTGATCGTTTTTCCCGGAGTGATGTCGAATCCTGGGAGTCGGAGGAACGGGTCCAGCATCAAAATCCGACTGACAGGTAAAAGCGAGAGCGAAAGAAAGAGCTTACGGTGCACGTTTAAACCGGAACTCAGTGTTTGCTCGGTAACGTGTTGATTTTAGCAAACCCAACGAGACAACGCGAAGTGTCTTTGAGCCTCTCGAGTCTGCTGTTCGCCCAAACATCCGGTTTTTGTGTGGCAAACACCAGCCGAGTGCTAGCTTGTTAGCTTAGATGCTAAGTAAATTACCGAGAGGACAGCCGAGGAGCTGTTCACTGTCCTGTGCGTTTTGCAGCTGAGACAGGCGACTAGTCCGCTAGTCGTGGTGAATGCCGACGCTTGAAAGCCACGCTCAGAAACTTTATCAACCACTAACAGTGGCTTCTTAGCCTGCTAGCTAATAGTAACATTGTGGTTAATGTTGACCGCTAGCGCTTGCTAGCTACACCCTTTTTGGGGGGTGCTGACCACCAGCCGAAACCTCCGCTTCAGCCGAATGCGGCGAGCTCTGTAACGCTGGGGAGAGAGCAAATGTCGAGCGGCAGCCTGTATGAAAATTGATCTCCCGCTAGATTTGACATCCTAGTCCGGATTACCAATGAGTATCGATTGGCATTTCGCTGCTGTGTCAGCTGTAGCTGCACAAATGTCGGACTCGTTGAACTTGTCCCCACTGAAGGAAGTGCAGCATGTTTGTTCTTCAGGGGTCATTTATTCAACCGAATTGAGATAATTTTTTTTATTTTTCAGTTTGTGGGTCGGAGTCTGCCCTGTAGGTCATATAGAAGTTTCCTCCTCCGCTCCACATACAGTCACAGCTGGAACAAAGGTTCCTACTGTTGATAATGTAACCCCACTGGGCATCCAAGGGCCTCTATTCAAATGGAAATGACCCATCTGAGCCGCTGAGCAGACGCCTTGTCCCCCTGAGTCAAAACTGAGCAATGACACACACTAAAATTTGCTTTCCGTCAGACTAAATATTTCTTTGTGTGGTTTTCATGGAACATTGCAGCAGTGTACTGCAAAGGTATGATTGTGATGGATGTCTTTTAAAGCAAATGCCTGTCAGCACTGATGTGGTGAAGTGCTGTCTGAAAATGCGCCCCACATGCTGTTTACTTACTGACTCTTCCTCTCAGAGTGGATTTCAAGAAGGAAGGACGGGAATCAGACCAACGGATCTAGCACACTTCGTCACTTATCCCACTGTTTATACATTTCAGTTTGAGGTTATCTGCGCTTGACGTTATCACTGAGTCTCACTTAGCCACGTAGATCTGCAAAAGAACAGTTCATCGCTCCTTTTGTTTGAAATAATAACAAAGGACTGATGTCACTCTTGAAAGTCAAGAGTGACATCAGTGATCAAAATAGATTATGTCATTGTATCAACTGTAAGCGGGTATTTTATATACTACTAAGATTGGTAGATTAACTGATAACAAATCATTTTAATCAGAATCAGTTAAAACACTGCAGTCATCCGGGATTATAATAGATCGTGTCCTCTTATGATAAAGTTTACTGTAAGCGACTCTGGTAAAATAAGCTCTACAAGAAGTATGTTATCGTAAAGTGTTTCATCAGGTGAGTTAAAATGAAAGCAAGCAGAGAAGGTATGTGTGTGTAAACTTGTATGCAACCAGAGGTTATTGCCCCTGACTGTGCCCCGCCTCCACAGGTATGAGTGGAATTCTAATTGGGTAAGGAATGTGCAATGAGCCAATGGGAGTGCAATGCTGCCAGGCTGGCCAGCTCTGTTTAGTCTGCCAGAAAGAGTTGGTTGTTTCCCCCCCTTAACATCAGTATATCTGGAAAGCGTGCACGTGTGTGTGTGCAGTAGGGACATAAGCATGTTTGACACTGGGTCAGATCTGAGAGACTTTGTTGTGTTTACAAGTGATTGTTGTGTCTTCCTGTGTTCGTTATCTTTTTCTTAAGCTTAAGTATTGCTTTGAATAATACGGAAGACCTAAGTAAGTGAAATACTTACCGTAATGAAAACAGGGGGAAAAAATTTAAACTATTTTGAAACTTATGTAATGCGGTATAGACATTTGTTTAGGAAGCAAAAGGATACTGGTTGAATTCCAGCCAGAGACACACGAATCCCTGGGTTTGCATTTGGTTGGGCATCTGGCATAAAACTCTACCAAATCAACCTAGTGCATCCACCGCTTGTGAGAAGGGAACAGTCAGAAGTAGCTTCTGTATTGAAACCAATGTATAACCAAATTATTTATGTCATACACAGTGTTAAATATTTTGAAAAAAAGCACCAAATGTTTGATCATACGCTAATTTTGTGAGTTTTGATACCAAAAACTTGCAACTGCAGTAATCCATCCATCCATTCGCTACCACTTATCCTTTTCAGGGTCGCAGGGGGTGCTGGTGCCAATCCCAGCTGTCATAGGGCGAGAGGCGGGGTACACCCTGGACAGGTCGCCAGTCTGTCACAGGGCTAACACACAAGGACAGACAACCATTCACACTCGCATTCACTCGCACATTCACACCTAGTGGCAATTTGGATTATCCAATTAACCTATCCCCACAACTGCAGTAATATTTTAAAAAATAAATAAATAAAATAACTAGCTGTAGTGTATCTCTGGTTTTTGAGCTTGTGAAACATAACATTTGAATGCAAAAATATGGTCAAGGCAAGATGCAGAACATAAGTAGGTCAAAAATGGTGGAGAAAAGGGTGTTTTTGTTTGTAAGTGAGTGGTGTTTTATTGTGGAAAATGCCATGAAAGGAATTAAAGAATCAGTCATTTAGTAGGATAAAGTTAGTGGACGCAACACGTGCCGCTCAGGTTTTGGTGCCAGTCAGTCGGATTGAGTGCTTAACTTGCCTGAGCTGCAATACAGGGCAGCATCAGGACAAGAGGTTACTTGAGCGGGAAGGGGTGAAGGAGCTGAAAAGAGGAGGACAAAAGTGCGAGGGAATGAGGAACAATCAAAGAAAAGGAGAAAAAAAGCAGTGAAATAAAAATGAGTGTTTGTGTGATGGATACAACAGAGGAGAGAAGGGGGGAGTCAGATTCATGCTTACTTAGGAAGCAGCATAAGCATTTCTAATCCCTTCACTTACTAAGCTTGCAGTATGTGCAGAAACACGTTTACAGAAAAGCATGCAAAACAGGATGTAGAAACATGGATGAAGAGGTTAAAGAGCCTCAGCGTCCACTTATTCTTCATTACAGAACCATTGTCTGGGTGTTTGTGCAAGCCCTTCTGTTGTCCTGCGTCTGTGTACTGCAGGCTACTTGTTATTAAGCAGGTGTGATATTTGCTCACATGTCCACCAACCACTGCTTTGTTTTTGTTGCCGAAAGAAGAAGGTCATACAGGAAATGACATCATCATAAGCTCACGAGTTGTTCTGCTTGTAAGGCTGCGGGCGCTTGCTGAGACAAGAAAGTCTAGACCGCTCGAAGTTTGTCAGCATTCATCATGTTTTTTGACTCGAGCTGTGATCAAAGTGCAAAGAGATTGCACTACCTTGGCTTCGTTACCGGAGCACTCGGCCATTAATGGTGATTTAGGAAGCTTTAATTAGGCGCTGCAGTTGTGCATTTCTGGTCATTATCCAAAGAATATCTGGTGTCAAAGAGGTGTAGAGCAAGTTTGCTAACGTCTGTAGGAGATGGTTGATGTGATTTTTAAATTCCTTATGTAGCTGACTGACTGGTGCAAAAGAGGCTCACTTTTTCTTCACCTCTCTCAAACTGTTTCTGCTTGTCCCATCAAGATTGGATGAATAGAACCCCCGCCATCACTACCCTACTGACTGTCTAGCTTTTTCATACTTTTTTTTTTTTTAAACAGAAAGGCAGTAAATGCAAATAAAAAGAAAGGGAAATGACAGTGGGGAAAGAAACTGAGAACCAGCTGAGCTGTTAGGCTGTAAGCTCTGTGTGTTTTTTACCAGCCATGACCTTCGCAGAATGAGGAATTTCCTGAGATGCTGAGAAAGGTCCTGTCACACATTCAGGGCCACAGAAGAGCAAGTCAGAAAACACATTGTGGGAAGAATTGGTGAATAGCACAGCAGGGACAGCGACAGAGGCTTCCTTTACTTCCAGTCTGAAATAGGTGGCAGACTTTAGAAACTCGATTCCCTCCCTTTCCTCACACACTGCATTTCTTTCATTACGTCTGTAGAAAAGATGAAGTCTCAGTGTGGAATGTGTGAGTCAGGAGGAAAGGATTGGAAGAGGTTGACAGGGAACAGGGAAGGATATCCTGAAGCCATTCTCCATTGGTTAATCACAGGAAATGGACTAGGCAACACCAGACACGTACGTGCCACTCTGGTCACCACATCCTAAACCACTGACTGCCTGACTAACTTCCTAGATAGCTGTCTGGGCCAAACCGAATCAAAAGGCAGTTTAGGTGTGTGGCAGATCAGTTAAGATCTAAGGTTGTTTTCCCCTGACGGTACCAGCAGTACTTAACTCTGAAATGTTCCCAGTGTCTCACCAGCATTGTTCAGTTAGTGTAGATTGGATGGAGGACTTTTGAGATTATCTTTATTAATATGCAGAATACTTTTTTTAAATCAGCTTCTAAAGAATTAATTACACTGATCTAGTCCAGTGCCTGGGGTAATAAATGAAAATATTGCTTTATCAGGTCAGCAGCGTGAAGCTCAAAGATTAAATCTATTAATGGACACAAAACAAGAAAAGCACCAAATCTACATGTTGAGGAACGCAAATATTTGGTCATTTGGGTAAAAAAAGAAGGGCAAATAATTAAGGGATCATCAAAGTAGACTAAGTGCAGAGTCAGCTTATTTCAACTTGCCATGAAAGGTAATTTAAAGTTGCGGTAGATGTGTAATGAAGGCCACAAAACCCCTCAGATGTGTGGGATGACTCTCCTACCCACTTCATGCACCCATTGCTCCCCTGCCAAGCTCCATGCAGGTGATTGATTGGGTTACACATTCTAACTCAGATCTGATTGTGACCCCCACCCCAATTCATTTTAATATGACAATGAACAACAGAGAGGTGAAGCCACATTATTTTTCTAAGGTTCTGTCAGGCTGTCTTGTTTTTGGCCACAGAGCCGTTTATCTTAATTACGTGTCATGTCAAACAGTTTGAGCTGAAACTAGCACAAGAACTCATAAATACCTTCTGGCGACCTTTATGTTGGTCCATAGTGGTGTGTATTTTTAATATTTAAAGAATAATCAAAAAATAAATAAATTGCTGACATTGCAGTCCAGCTGTTGCAATGTGCTGTTCATGTTAGATTTTGCATTTACTTCCTTAAAATATCAGTGTGACTGTGAATCACTAGACTCACACTGACATTCTGCAGTAACACAGGAGTAAATGTGCAACACGACACCAACGGAAATCATACTTTATCCACACATAACCTATATGTTGTCAATAACCCAGTACAGTGGCTTAACTGTGGAGTTTTTTCTGCATTGACAGCAGAGGCTAGAGGCATTGGGACAGCTGTGTTTACCTGCACGTAGTCACTTTCACTCAAGCTGTTAGTTGTTAGTTGTAGCTGTTAGTTAGTGCAGCTTTAGTGATTTCCACTCTTCAGTGCCTTCCAAAGCAAACGATTACTAATTATGGCAGAAAGTGCTGTTTGTGCATTTGTGCTGTTGCCCACGTAGTCATGACATGGAGTGTGTGGATTCTTCTTTTCCTAAAAGCTAAAGTTAAAAATGACTAAAACTAAGTTTAGATCTGCCGTCGTCTGTGACGGGAAGAGAAGCCAGAAATACTACAGTGTCTTCTGGACGCTGATGGTGACTAAATGAAGCTAGCCCAATACATTCTTCTTTTTTTAACCTTTAGAAATGTTAGCGCACCGGAAGAAGATGATAATCTAATCTTAAGCATACTGACTGTTATGACACGCTGAAATAAGAGATGAAACATCAGGACAGTTAACTAAAAAAAGCGGAACTTTGAAGGTCCTTTTTAATGCACAGTGATCAGCTGATCTTTACAGATAAGTGTGTCGAACAGCAAACACAAAGCTCACATGCAGTCAGAACAAAAACCTTACTGTTTCTTTACAAAGCAGAGCTCACAGGTTATACACCCTACACTTTACTTACCAGCCCAAATAAAAACACTGCATATAAATTTGACAAAGGCCCGGTGGACTTGAAGTGCAAACATTATCCGTGTTGATTACAGCTTACCTTTTGAATTGCATTGCATCAGCTCTGAAAACCAACATGCAGCTTGTTTTTGTTCTGCCCTGAAACAAACACTTGAGTGTATTTCTAAAAAACAAAAAAAAAAGAAGAAAGAAATAGCTGTAAAGTTGTTGCTCTCTTGTGTTTTCAGTGTTAGAGGAGAGCTAGCCTAGGGTGTCATATGCCAGCTGTCTGGGGAAACAAATAACCAGACTTTGTGTACACCCACGTACATGATAAACAACAGTTTGCACACACTTACAAATTCTCAGAGTCTTGGTCAGATTGAGCTCTGCTCTCTGACTCTACAAAGATGGTGTGGGTATAGAAAGTGGTCTCCTGCTTTATCCGTGGGTGGTCTTTCAGCGTGTGTCTGTCTTTGTGCGTTTTGCCTGACACTAGCCTGTACTTCTCTGTCCGTGTCATATCCACTTTCATGACCGTCCTCTGGCATTCATACATTTATCCTGACCCACATTCTTTCCCCTCAGATGCGTCCTCTGTGTCAGCCTACGTGCTGTGATATTACATATATTTGTGTAATTTTTTTCTCCTTTCTCTTGCAGTATTATGTGCCAAGAACCTCGCAAAGAAAGACTTCTTTCGTAAGTACTCTGATTGTGATCTTTTTCACATGCATATTTCTGGCATTATAAAGAGCCCGTGTGACATAGGAGCGACTGTGAAAACAGAGTGCCATTGATGTTGCTCATTTGCTGTTCTGAGGGATAACTGTTGACCTGTGGTAGCGCTGGAATACAACAATGACCCTGACTGTCACCCCACAATCAGGGGTTTGTTTAAGGCTGCAAAGCTTCTCCGAGTGTGCCCAGTTTTGTTCTTGGTCAGAATTTGTTAAAGGCTGCCTGGATTAGAGTCTTCATTTCCTGTCAGATTAGATGGTGAATCTCAAGTACTGTTAATAAGAATGGCAAACAAACTGAATTTCCTGTTTGTTTTTAAACTGCAGGCCAGTATGAGTCTAGATACAAATACAACAACTCCATTTATGTTAAATGTTTTATCATGGAGATCATGTTTATGAGAAGCACCTAAGCCACTTTGGATTTTGAGAGACTTTATGGGCAACAGATTTTTAATTACAAGTTTTTGTGTGCAGGTCTGCCAGATCCTTTTGCCAAAGTCGTGGTGGACGGATCAGGTCAATGCCACTCTACAGACACAGTAAAGAGCACACTGGACCCCAAATGGAATCAGCACTATGACCTGTGAGTCTCATCCACAGCTCTAAAAACAAATCTACTATACGTTTGCAGTAAAGTAATTTCTGCTTAGGTATAGATATTTAAAATGAATGATAATTAGTTTAACATAGCCATCCATCCATTTTCTACCACTTGTCTGTGTTCAGGTCACGGAGGCAGCAGTCCTCTGTCGTGCGTTTTAAACAGAATAAAATAAAACAACAGTTTTTGACTTCTTGTCTTATATCAGCACAGATGTGCTGGTGTTGTCTGAGTGGCGACACCTATCATTCATGAAAAGACATTAGCGGCTGCCTGTCCCTTATCACAGGGCATGAGTAGAAGTGACTTTTAAAGACATTACCGGCAGCACACAAAGCAATAAACGCACCAGGTATACTGGGGACTCAAACAGAGAGACCCAGGCTCCCCTTGCCCCAGCCACCTCTTCCCAGTCACCACCAGGCGACACTGAGTTATTCCCAAGCCAGCAGGTTGGACCCAGCAGGTTCTGGGTCTAACCTGAGGCCTGGTGTCCAGGAGGCATCCTTTTCAGATGCCCGAACCATTTCTTTCGATGTGGAGTAGCAGTGGCGCTATTCTGAATCCCTCTCAAATGACTCAACTCCTCACCCTGTCTCTAAAGCCTGCATTATGCTCTGTTGGGGACACGGACTGCTGGAGACCCTACAGCCAAATATTCATTCCTGTTATACTTCTTTGAAGTACGCTGCCTTGATGGGATGCGTCATTGGTGGATTGTAATGTAAATTCTCTGAAGATGAATCTGTGCGGTTACAAAAAACAGGCAGGTACGTGGATGCCTGAGCTGACCCTCACACTGACTGTCTGATGATGAGTTTGACGTCACTGGGACCCAAACAGACCCTAGCAAACTCACAGACACAGAAAGTATGAAATCTGTTTAAGTGAGAGGCTAGCCACCCTTCGAAGGAAACTAATTTCTGCTACTGGTGTCCGCCACCTCATTCCTTCGGTCACTACCAAGAGCTCATGACCACAGGTGAAGGTAGGAGCATAGGTCAACCAGTTAATCAACAGATTCAGTTTTAAGCTCAGCTCTCTTCATCACCACAGATCAGTACAGCATCTGCCCCCTATCCCCGCGTCAGTCTCACAGCTCTGGCTCTCTTCCACAGCATATCCTTTATCCCGTCTTCCTTCTCTCACCTCAACCGGTCGCAGCAGATGGCCGTCCCTCCCTGAGCCTGGTTCTGCTGCAGGTCTCTTCCTGTTAAAAGGGAGTTTTTGCTTCCCACTGTTGCCAAAGTGCTTGCTCATAGGGGGTCATGTGATTGTTGGGTTTTTCTCTGTATGTAATATCATAGGGTCTACCTTGCAATTTAAAGCGCCTCGAGGCAACTGTTCTAGTGATTTGGAGCTGTATACGGTAAATAAAATTGAATTGAACTTGTGAAGACCTGAAGACACTTAAACTCCTCCACTTTTGGCAGCAACTCATCTATTCTTTGTCATTTTAATTGATTTTCAGTTATATGTAAATGTAACAACTCATTAAAGATGCAGAAGATCTACAGATGTTGATTGTTTCATTCATTCAGATCTTTGACCTTTAAAATGGCTCGCCTTCATAAAAAGCTGGATTAAAGAGACCTGTTGCACTTGTCACTTGTTTTGTTTTTTTAGCTACATTGGTAAAACAGACTCCATCACCATTAGTATATGGAACCACAAGAAGATCCATAAACGACAGGGGGCAGGTTTTCTGGGCTGCATACGACTGCTTTCTAATGCCATCAGCAGGCTAAAAGACACAGGATGTAAGGCCGTCGTCTTTATCTACTGCTCTGATTTTAAATACACACATTTTCACACCATTTATTTAGTGCTGCTCTGTCAAGAAAATAAAAATGTATTTGCTTCCTGTTTCAGACCAGCGTCTAGATCTATGTAAGCTGAACCCCTCTGACAGTGATGCAGTGCGGGGGCAGATTGTAGGTAAGGCTGGACAGCGATGGAGCGTATGCACAGATTAGTCATATTGTTGCTTTTCTTTCACTGTGTGCATTTTCTGCACTCCCCCCTCTAACACGGCGTCAACTCTCTGACCTGTCCGTCCTCCTTGTTTACAGTGAGCCTGCAAACACGAGACCGCATTGGCAGCGGAGGCCCTGTTGTGGACTGTAGAGGACTGTTAGAAAATGATGGGTGAGTGTCACCAGATGTTAACCCTGCTAATATCACACCCTAACTTTTAAATACAAGACTGTTGTTTGGATCTCATGTGATGTTACACAACAACCTGTTTTAGGTCAGAGGATTATTTTAGTTCTATTTGTTAAGTATTTGTCCCTCCTGCTGTCTTTGTTGCGCTGAGTTTGAAATAAAAAGCAGTTGACCCGTCATGTGATTCCAGTGTGTTTTTCTTTGTACGTTTGTGCGTAGGCCTGTGTTTGAGGGGTGTTTCAGTGAAGAACCGCTGCCCTACTCCGACTCCACCGGTGCCGCGGGAGGCGGGAACTGTCGGCTCGACTCTCCCAGTCAGGAGAGCCGTCTTCAGACCCAGCGAATCAGAGGGCAGGACTCCAGAGGTCATGGCCACACCCCTCAGAACAGACCGCATGGACACCAACCGCCTGACCTGCCAGAGGGATACGGTCAGTGATGAACTCCTGTTGTGGCTATAGATATTTGTTTAACCTAAACCTCACATAGTCCATTTAATGGCTTTCTTTTCTTGTTAAAACAGAGCAGCGAACAACAGTGCAGGGCCAGGTGTACTTCCTCCACACACAGACAGGCGTCAGCACCTGGCATGACCCCCGGATACCACGGTATGACTATGCTGCACTTCATTTAGTCCAAGCATAACTGGAAAAGAGGTGAAAGCCTACAAAGAGACTTAGCCACTGCATCTGCAGACTTAACACACCCTTAAAGTACTCTACTCTCAGGGTTATACTCAGGATTGTATAAAATTTTTCTAAAGGCTTAACAAGAAAAGTCTGTTTCTGTAAGTGAGTGCATTCACATGTAGGTTTACATGTAATTTAAACTTTTCTTTGCATGTTGAGAGGGAGGTCTTCCTTCCTACTTTTGCTGAGTGCATGCTCATAGAGGACCATCGGATAGTTGGGATTATAACTCTAATATTGTACCTATTCTAAACTAGAGTGATATGGTTGACTTGTCAATACACTAAAATTAATGTTTTAAGCATTTGATTTATACACTCAGGCTAACATTTTAGGCCTTATCTACATCTTATATCATACTTTATCTACAAGTTATACTTTGTGTAGATACATCTTGTTTTATGATCTCATAATTTGTGCTAATGGGTGACTGTAACAGTTTTACACCACTTACAATTCTTAATTAGTAAGATTCATGGATGGTTTTGACAGTACGAACTGCCCCCGGTCATAAAAATGTCAGCAATATTAATTACTGCTAACTATAAATCTGTCATAACAGCCCATTACTTCTGACCCTATATGCTGACCTTAATCATAAACATGTCCAAATGACTGTGTTTTAAAGTTTATGATTCAAGGGTTACGTAAAGAGGGCCAAAAAATGATGAAATTCAAGTGTTTTGTTTCACACTGAGGAAAATTTCAAAATCTGTTATGGTGAGGTACTGATCACAGTAAACATGTACAAGCATTTCTTCAACAAATGTTTTGGTTTTAATAAGGTTCTCAAAGTTTGCAGCCCAAAGAGGTTTAACAGTTTCTTCAAATTTGTGACCCGACACTAAATACACAGTTCGACCCTGTAATGAGCAGCGATATCTAAAAGAAGTGCACAAACACTTTGCTCCATGTGTCTTTAGAGCATGCCCGCTGTCTTTTTTATGCTCTTAGTCAGCAGCAGATAAATAAAATAACTCTTAGTAGCTTTTCATGGGCCTTTGGGGTCCAAGTTTAGTTCAGTATGAGGATTATACTACTTAGTATGCATGTTCAGAACAGGTGGAAATGTGGTGCTCTGTCTCACTGTGTTTATCTGTTACTGGTGCAGGGATTTGGCCAGCGTGAGCTGTGAGGAACTCGGGCCTTTACCTGTAGGCTGGGAGGTCCGAAGCACCGTGTCTGGCCGGATCTACTTTGTGGACCACAACAACCGAACCACACAGTTCACAGACCCACGCCTACACAACATTATCAGGTAAAGCATGGACCAATCTAATCTGCCACCGACCTACTAACGCTGCTGACTGGTGTGATATACAGAAACATGAGCTTATGGTAGATTTCACTGCTTATGCTGAATGGGGCTGTGTGTAATCCTGTGCGTATCGTTCTTCCACAACCTTATATTTCCCTTCTGTTCTCCTCCTCTACTTCTTCCCACCTCCAGTCAGCAATCACAAGTGAAGGAATCTTCCCAGGCCCCCCAGATGGATGTGGGGGGTGAGGAGGGGGGCGGTGGAGGAGTAAGTGGCGGCGGCGGAGGAGGAGGGGATGGAGATGTGGCAGCGCGATACGAAAGAGATTTGGTGCACAAGTTAAAGCTGCTCCGCCACGAGCTGTCGCTGCAGCAGCCTCAAGCGGGACACTGTCGTATAGAGGTGTCCCGAGAGGAGATCTTTGAGGTGAGTGCAGGTGGAAGCGGAGGAAACACAGAAGCACTGGCTGTGAATATTAAATAACCGATTAACAAAAGAAAACTGATCTAAACCTGATAGCCTGTAATTAAAGCTGTGTGCGTTATACAGGAGTCATACCGGCAGATAATGAAGATGAGGCCCAAAGACTTGAAGAAACGGCTAATGGTGAAGTTCAGGGGAGAGGAAGGACTCGATTATGGTGGAGTGGCCAGGTAATTTGCTGCACGGTGCTTTTATCATCCTATCGTCCAAGTACCAGTGCTAAGTACACGGTGACAGCTCTTTTAATGCCTGCTCTTTTAATGCCTGCGCTTAAATGTTAAATGTTACTGCAGTGTTTCCCACCGAGAATTTACAGGTAGTAAGGGGTAGTCTGACATACAGCTGTGAACTTAATTACTATATAATTTATAAATTTACCCCATGTTTTGAAAAAGTGCTACATCAACTGCTTGTACAAAAGACTGGATACAAAGACAGGATCTTGTATTTGATTGTTTTCACTAAAGTCTTGGTGCTACTTCATCTTTGTGATCATTGTGGTGTCTGTCTGCAGGGAGTGGTTGTACCTGCTGTGTCACGAGATGTTAAACCCCTATTACGGCCTGTTCCAGTACTCCACAGACAATATCTACACACTACAGATCAACCCAGACTCCTCCATCAATCCTGTGAGTACACACAAGTAAACCCACATAACGAACAATGCTAATAAGTCCCGACTCTGTGTCTCACACTGTCTTTCTTTTAAGGACCACCTGTCATATTTCCACTTTGTGGGTCGTGTGATGGGCCTGGCAGTTTTTCACGGTCACTACATCAACGGGAGCTTCACGTTGCCCTTTTACAAACAGCTGCTGGGCAAACCCATCCAACTCAACGACCTGGAGACCACCGACCCCGAGTTGCACAAGAGCCTCGTCTGGATATTGTGAGCAAAAGCACCAATAAATGAATCCTCTCAGCCTGGCGCAGGCAGACTGCTTAGTTTGTGTCCTGCGTGCTTGTCTACATAGTTTCCATTTCAGCTTTTACTTTGATGTGTTGTGTGCAGGGAGAATGACATCACTTCAGTACTTGATCACACGTTCTGTGTAGAGCACAATGCCTTTGGGAAGTTCTCACAACATGAACTCAAGCCTAATGGTCGTAATGTCCCCGTCACTGAGGAGAACAAGAAGGAATATGTAAGGTAAATAACTCCACAGTAGTACTCTAAACTCTGTGTCGGATACAGAGTGTAAACATTACTTGCAAACGTCTGCCAGACGTTTACTTATTTTTTATTTTATTTTATTCATTTCAGACTTTATGTGAACTGGAGGTTTATGCGTGGAATTGAAGCCCAGTTTCTGGCTCTGCAGAAGGGGTTCAGTGAGCTCATCCCACAGCACCTCCTCAAACCCTTCGACCATAAAGAACTTGAGGTACGCGTTTGATACGTCAACAATATATTAGTACTTATTAAATATTTATATGACTTTTACCATATCTGCATGTTGGATTGGTAGTTTTGATTAAATTTCTTCTTCTAATCTGTTATCTAATTCATTATATCCATCTCAAACCCCTACCCACCACCCCGTCTCTAAATCTCTTCAGTTGATCATTGGTGGACTAGGAAAAATAGACCTTGCAGACTGGAAGACTAACACCCGTCTGAAACACTGCACAAGTGAAAGCAATGTGGTGCGGTGGTTCTGGCAAGCAGTGGAGGCTTTCAGTGAGGAGAGGAGAGGACGCCTCCTGCAGTTTGTCACAGGCTCCACCAGGGTCCCCCTACAGGGATTCAAAGCGCTGCAGGGTGGGTCATGCACTGGTACAAACACAACATACACCTTTTGGTTACACTTTGCTTCTGCTATTCCTTTGATGGTAACATTTAGTTCACTTTTTCAACACATAACTCATATACAAGGCCTTTAAATGCAAACTTTTTAACCCAAATTAGAACGATATTAGCTTCATGTGAGAATGGTTAGATGCATGTTTCAATCTGAAACCCATTAAAGAGTGTTGAGAGCTTTTTCTATTTAAAGTCTTTTCTGTGTACCAGAGCAGTGATAACTAGAATGTATGTGTGTAAGGCTCTACAGGTTCTGCAGGACCAAGACTCTTCACCATCCATTTGATAGATGCTAACACAGAAAACTTGCCCAAGGCTCACACGTGGTAAGAACAGATTTCACTTAGTGTGTCTATATTTGTGTCAATTATTTTTTTGTTAGTGAAGTAATTCACTCTTTTCTGCCTCCAGTTTCAACAGGATAGACATCCCTCCCTATGAGTCTTACGAGAAGCTTTACGAGAAACTGCTGACTGCTGTGGAGGAGACCTGCGGCTTTGCTGTGGAGTGATGAATCTGCGCACACTTAGCCCTTGCACGTGCACACAGACTATGTGACATTTTACATATATGCACACACACACAAACTGAATATCAAGTATACACCAAGTATACAGAGCAGCCAAGCATCACAAGAACACACTCCCTCTCCGGCGACACCTTCACCTCCCGAACCTGTTGGAGGTTAAAGGAGGAAGCACAGCGGGAGGAGAACATTAAAAAAAAAAAGGACTAAAAAATTTTTTCAAATGTTTTGAAGAAGCATTTTTATCCTTCTGTTTTAACAAGCTATGATGTCATCCTTCAGAATGTTTAACCACCGCAGCGAAGTCTCGGGACGGATTCAGCCAATCGGATACAAAGAAATCAGATTTGTGAAGAAGACGACAAAACAAAAAAAAGAAAAAAAGACAGAGCCTGTTTGTCTTTCTGCCTGACGAGTCGATTGATTGACTAGTATTCATGCTTCGTGTTTAACCACTGTCGTGTCTCAGAATGAGCGCATGTATGTACACGTGTTTGTCTGGGTGTGTGTGCATGTGAGAGAGTGCAGATCTATGTGTCTGCGTGTTTTTGCGTTTGTGTCAGGCATGACACTCGGTTACGCTGTAAAAATGATCAAATGAGCCTGCTCCTCTTTTTCTCTCTTTTTTTTTTTTTTTATCTTAATTCCTTTGTTTGTATCTGCCACCACTCTGATCCACTCTATTTTATTATTTATTACTAAGTGATTACTGACCAAGCTGCTATATGCTCTGCGTGGAGCCCACACTAATGTCCTCATCACCCCCTCCCCCATAGTTGAAGGGTCAATTCACATGCAAGTAACCCACAAAGTGGGTTCTATTGAATTTTGTTACATTTTTTTAACATTCGTATTACTGCAGAGAAATACTCCTTGTCATTGTATGAAACCTGCTAGTGTTTTTGGTGTTTTAAATGCCCTGTTACATCTGTTAAAAATGAAATCAAAGTGGCTTTCCCAAGCCTTGATTTAAAAGAAATTCTAACTCTACTGATGTTATGGAGAGGTCATCTGGATTTGTTTTTTGTTTTTTTTAAACCGAGGATTGAAAGAACGTGTTTCTGGAATTCTGTATAGTTACATCTCCTAAGCCTTTTATACAAGTTTTAGCCCTCATTTTACCTGCTTTTTTTTTGTGGCCCTGATCCCCGCCCCTTTTTCTCTCCATAGCCTGAATGTTGGCAAGAAGTCATCGTCAAGACCATGAATGAGTTTCTTAGCAGTCATTAATGCTCCAAATTGAACGAAATCAGAAGCTTAGAAGTTGAGCAAGCAACATAGAAAGTTCTGTTTTAAATTGAAGACTGTTAATAAGCAGGACCATTTCAGTCTGTATTATCAAGGGTATGAGTTCACTGTGTAATGGATGCAGAAGTATTGTAACTTACTATGTACTAAACATTTATGAAAATTGCGTTGTAAATAAGATTATATTAAAAGAAATTACATTGAAAATACATTGCTTGTGTCTTGTGTCTCTATGTCGACTCTTATGGGTCTAATTAAACCAAACACATTTATTATATGTATTCTTAAGCAGGTTTCCATCACTTCAAACATTAACATTAATGAGAGCATGTAAGCAAAAGAGACCTGCTTTGCTCTTGGACTTTGCATGAATCACACAAATCGATTCAAAATGATTAATATTTGCAGTAAAGTTTAAGTATTTGGACATTTTTGCCTCTGTACACTACCACAGTGGATTTTAAAGGAACTGTGATTGAAGTGCACACTTTCAGTTTGAATTCAATGGGTTTAACAACTGTTTAGGAATTCGGGCCATTTTTATGCACAGTGCCCCCATTTACAGAGGCTCTGAAGTAATTGGGAGTTTCACAGTCTGGTGAGGCCTGTTCCCATGGTATTCCATAACAGCCGAAGCACAAAGTATCAGGAGTTGATTCCAAGTGTTGGATTTTGTAGCTGTTTACTGGATTTTTCAAAATGAGAGCCAAACAAATGTTGATGCAAATTAAGGAGACTGCAAAAATAAAACCGCAGAGAGAGAGCGCAAATCAACAATCTGGTTCATTTGTAAAAGACAGAATGTCCTGACCTGCTCAACAACTCAGTAGGTAACTCCCAAGGTTAAGAAAAGCAGATTACCTCTTCCAGGGTGCTCTCGACATGTAACAAACCTGAGACACCCTGGAAGAGGTAGGCATATCATTATCAAAGTCTACAATCAAGAAACACCTTCATGAATGAAATTTCAAAACAAGGTGCAAACTGTTATTCATGAATAAGGCCAGATTAGACTTTGCAAGAAAACATCTAAAAGAGCCTTTGCATCTCTGTAAAATAACAAAATAAGTTCTATGGACAGATGAAACCCAGATGAACTTTTACCAGAATGATGAGAAAAGTCTGGAGATGAAAAGAAACGGCTCATGATCTGAAACATACCACATCATCTGTCAAACATGGTGGAGGTATGGCTGCCATACAGTGTTTATTGATGATGTGACTGCTGATAGAAGCAGCAGGATGAATTGTGAAGTGTATAGGGCTGTACTGTCTGCTCGGATTCAGCTAAATCCTGCAAGATAGAGCTTCACGTTGCAAATGGATAATGACCCAAAGCAAACTGTAAAAAATAACCCAAGAGGCAAAGAAATTGGAGATTCTTCAGTGGCTGAGTCAGTCATCTGAAACAGAGTATTTAGTGCAGTCTGTGGGATAACTTGGACAGACACTGAACTGTTTATTTATGATTATTTAATTCATCATTGCAATAGAATCCTATAAATGTTAGGAAAACGTGAAAAGCATAGCTGGTTTCCTGTAAATAGGTTCTAGCGTTACAGAGCATTTAAAAATACAGATTTGATAGTTACATATGATTTTCATATTCAAAGTCATTTTAAGTATATTATTTTGATCTGTTGTTTGAGTATGGTTTTCTTTAATCCTAACTAAAAGGGAGAGAGAGCTAATAGTTCAAAGTTTTTCTGCTTCTTGTTTAAGGAGCCCTACATATAAATACAATACCTCACGCAGTAGATAACCTGTATTTCGCGACAGAATGGGTACGTTTGTATCTTGGACTTAACGCTTGGTGAAGAATCAGGCAAGTGTGGGTGGGACTACATTTCCCACGGGCCTTCTGAACGTGGTGACTGGGTGTTTTTAACGTCGTGACGTCTCTGCTCTTCTTGTTTTGGCAGTTTGTTTCGTTATTCACGGTTTGTCACTTGACCAAGGAGACGTATTGTACTCATGAACCAAGACGGAGCTGCGGTATAGTACTTTTCTACATAGATATTCTCGTGTTGTGACTTCGAGCCGTGTGGGGACTGTTTGAAGCGGTTCTGTGGACAGGAAGCCTCGCACAAGTCAGCTAACTAGTCTGGCTAGCTAGCCAGCCAAGCTAACGAATGCTAGCTTGGCTAAGAGCAGTTTGTTCTGTTTGTGTCAGCGGAAATGATCGATAGCCATGATGGGATGCTTGTTTTCAAACACCGCCTTAAACTTGATGCTAAAAGGGCCATGTTAAACCTAATGTCACGGCGGGGAAAGCGGTGCAAGTGCGGGGGACGTGTACAGGCAGCTTCTCGCTGGGTTAGCGTGTCCTGTTTTAACAACACAAGATTTGTGCCACCTTTGATCAGATCGAGGACGATCAGAGCTGCGCCCGCAAGTAAAGCCGATACAGGTCGTTAGCACATATTTGTTTACACGACTGTGCCGGCGAACACATCAGTGGTAGCGCTAATGTTATTCGTCGGTGGTGATTTAAATGAGCCCAACTCCGCATTCTGTTTCCCCGTGGAGCTTCCGTCTTTGTTGAGTTCTCTCTAGTAACGTGTTTGGGGGAGTCACTAACGTGCTCCTGAGTCTTTAGTAGTCTGTGCGATTAGATTAGTTGTGTTCTCAGGGTGGAGTCCAGCTCTCCTCGTTTTCTGTAAATGTGACAGATGTTAAACTGAAACCATTTGCTGGATTCCAGGGGAATACCAGCAGGGTGATAGTGTTGTTGTGCGCGTGTCATACATAGACATTCTAACGATAGAAATTAATGGTTATAAAAAGTCACATTGAAGGGACTTGCCTCCTTTTTACGAGAAAAATAAAATAAAACAAGTTCCCATAACACGAATCTATTTTCGTTTCAAGAGTTTGTTTGTGGTAAGGGTTTAAAAGGCAGTGATTATGGTTATGGTAAATCTCCAGGAAAGTAATGCGTGTGTATGTAATGTCCTCTGATGGAAACATAACTCTCTGTATGTGTGTGTCTGTGTGTGTGGGTGTAGATGTTACTGATTGAGCAGTGATTGTGTATGTGGGCTGATTCAGGGAGCTGCTAAGTGTAGTTTCACAATGGCAGATGGAGGCAGCGATGATGAGGTCATTCACCTGGCAAGCTTCAACGTTCACCGCAGCCAAGGTGAGACTTCACATCCGCACCGGCATGCATGTAGACACAATTGTCTGTCTCCAGGATATATGATTATTGTTTTTACGCATCTATCCATTTGCTTGCTTCCACTTGTCCAAGTTAGGGTCAAGGAAAGGGCTAGAGCCTTTCGCATCTGTGGCAAGGTAGACCCTGGAATGGTCACCAGTCTGTTGCAAAGCTAACACATAGAGGCAGACAACCATTCACACTAACACTCCAATTCTACTCCTTCCATAAATCTCAACCAGAAGTCTAAATCAAGCTTTATGGTCAATTTAGAATTGTAAGTCAGCCTTGCTACACCAAGCATGTTTTGCTCTGTGGGAGGAAGCTGGAGTACACAGAGAGAAGTCACAGACATGCATAGTACATGCATTTGTTGTAACAGTGTAAAAAGTGCAACAGATGCTCCATAACTACATAAAAAAATAATTTGCTGATCTAATAAACCCGTCAGCACCTTTTATAAACTTCAGGTTAGTAACAGTATGTTAATAAAAACCTAAAAACAATTATCAAAATGTGCTCGAATATCTTGCCTTGCAGAGCTTCACGTTTTAAGATGTAAATGTTCTGCTTATGCTCTGAGAGGTCCAGCCACTTTCGTGTATTTGACCTGTTGCACACACGCATATAAACCTCGTGTTTTGTACTTTTTAAGAGGAAGTGCAAAAGTGCAGATTATTTTCAGCACCTCAGCTAGTTGTCTGAAGAACTAACGGTTTCTGCAAAGAAATTCAGCATTGGCTCATGTTGCAATCGCTCATCTCCTTTGTCTTAAATTTCTACACGATGCAGTGAATGTCCCTTTTTACATCCCCTGTAAATGCATCGTTTAATAACTCCACTGTGCGTGTGTCTGTGCAGGCTCGCGCTCTCATTTGAGAGAGCTCATCACTATTTCTGATGACTCTGATGAAGAGCCTGTGACTCTTGTACCGAGCAGTCCCGTTTTGGTCCCGGACGATGCAGATGACGACGATGTCAGCATACTGGAGGTAACTGATGCAGATTATTCTTGAACCTTTCTTCGTGTATGTCACTTGAGACTTATTTATATATGTTTGAATACATTTTCTGGGATTCTTTCTGCTCTCTCTTCAGCCGCTAATGCCTGCGCGCAGACACGTGATCCGCCCAGCGGCGAAATGGAGCGGGGCCTCGCACAACCCAATTAAAGTTGTAAGTCAAAGTAGCGCATCTTCTGGGGTTTCCACACTGGACCCAGTCCCTGCCTGTGCCCCCTCTACCTCCAGAGATGCCAAGGGAACCACGTCTCCCCAAGCAGCCATTAAAGTACAGTTTCCGGCGCACTCGAGCACATCTGGAAACACACTGCTGGATCTCGGCCCTTCATCACTCTCCCAGCCAAAACCGACCATAAACTCACAGCAGCACAACGGTACATCAGCAGACACAAGCGGGGAGCTCCATGCAATTTCTTCTGTCCACACCCCATCTACCTCCACAAATGCCAAGGCCAACACCATCTCATCCAGAATACCTGCACAAGTACCTGAACAAGTGCTTGTCCAGCCTCAGCCTAGCACATCTGGACTCGCGCATCCACAACCTGGCTCCTCAGCACAGTTACGGTTGGAGCATCACGCGAACTCCTCTGCCAGTGCCACACACTATATTAGTGCTGCTGCAGTGACTGCTTCAAGTTCTTCTACAAAGACTCAAGTAAAGGCTAGCACGAGTAGCCTTACGCAAGACAATCCTCAGGCCAGTACTTCGTCTGCACATCCTCCATCTCGTATACGGACGCACCCTCAGCCTAGTACTTCACTGTTCCAGTCTGGTGGAACAGTGCCAGTGCAGCCCCACCTCATCCAGTTGAAGGAGGTGAAGCTAGTTGTTCTTCCCCCACAGCCAAATCAAGCTTCGGCTCTAATAACCCAGCCCCAGGGTCTGCTGCAGCCTGTGCCAGTCACTCGAATGCGGGGCAATCTCATTCAGATTGAGCCGCAGCCCTTGGCTCAGGCCCCTGCCCAGGCTGCGGCCCAGCCTCCTCAACCCCCTCAGGTTATACCAGGGATGCCCCCTGCAGTTCTAATAGCTGCAGCCCCAGAGAGACTGGGTCCTCCAGAAGCAGGTCACCGGATCATCCTGGGGAGCCAGGCACCCAAAAATGCCCTTCCAAACCCTCCAGCTCAGGCTGGTCCCTCGGGTCTGCTTCAGCCAGCCAACAGACTTAACATTAGGGTACCTGGTGTGAACTCTAACCCTCCTCCTGCTCCTCCAGCTCCTCCCGCTCCCGCAGCTTCAGTCCCACACAATAGAGAAGAAGCACGACTTATTCTGGGTCAGAACCCCGAAAGACTTAATCTGGTCGCAGTGCCTCCAGCACCAGAGGACATTCCCCAGATAGAGGATGCAAGGCCTGGACCCTCCGCACAACAGGAGAGACCAGAGCACCAGCCTCACGTTAGAGCCCTTATCAATGGTGTTGTGAGTATCTCATTGCGAAAATTGTTTGCATCTCTTTTATCTGTTATAAAGTTAAATGAGTGTAATTGTGCTGTGTTGTCTCGCATTTCATCCGTTCCAACCCCATTCTTCTTTCCGGCCATGCTCTCCTCAACTTTTTGAATATCCTCTACAGTTGGATCTACTCCCCGACGTCCAAGAAACCTATGTAGCAGAACTGATCCAAAAGAATAATGTGAAAGACTTGAATGTGTAAGAATCATCTTATCTAATTTAACCTTAACATAGAGCTTTAAAATAGATACATATATCTTGTTGGGTAACCATGTTCGAAGCAATGTGCCACATATGAATTTTAAAACAGAATGCAGTGATTTGCAAGTCATATAAAGTCTGTGATTAATTCAAAATAGTTCAAATGAAAAAAGAAATGATGAAACTGAGAAATTGTATTTCCTTTAAATACACAAGTTTATTTGGAATTTATGCCAAGAACACATTCAGAAAAAGATGGGACAAGGTCAAATCTGCCTCTCTTTTGTGTCATTTCTTCTTTTATCAGCAATTTGCAAGTTTTTGGATACTAAGCTGCAATTTCAAGTGGTTACATGTATAATATATCATTTTTGTGCAACATGTGGTTTCCCATTATCTAGCTAAAATAAGCAGAACCTTCTCCAGTATTAGTGATGCCTTCATATATGTACATCTGTATCGTCACGGCTCTTGGGTCTTGATCTGTACACTGATTTTAAAAAAGCTGATTTAAACTCTTTGCTTTAGTGCAGAGTACACGGTAAAGATAGTTACTGATTGGTCTGATCACAGGGCAGTTTTCCCCTTTTCCTCAGTCTGTCTTCAAAGAGCCCGGGGTCAAGAGTTTTTGGCCTCTGGACTGATAGTATAACAATTTTTCTCAGTTTTCTTGATATTTGTCAGCAATACAGTCTCTAACTCTCTGGTAGTACCTTTATCCTTTGAAAGGATTTGCAAATTATTGCATTCTGTTTTAGCTTGTATGTTACACAGCATCATAAAGACAGGTGTAGGTGGTCACATATGAAATGATTGCCACTGTGCGCAGTTGTAACTGTGCGAATGTTTGTGAGAGCTTGTACACATGCAGCCCCCCTTCCCTCTGCTCTGTTCCCAGTATCTGTAACCTGCTGTTGGAGACTCAAGATTATCCGAGGAAAGACACGGCAGCGGCCACATCAGCTCCCACCAGCATCCTACTAGAATCTGGTGGCACCCAAAATGAGGCAGGTGTCTTTGTGTGTGCGTGTTAGATGCACAGAAAATGTGTGTAAATGGTGTTAATGTGCAAACAGTAGAATTTCAATCAGTAAAAAGTGCAACGTAAGCTAGGATCTCGCACTGTGGGTCAGGGTTTAAAAGCCCTTTTAGGACAGTTATGTAAAGTGTAGATACAAATTAATAACGGAGACGTGGTTCCTCGTTACATGAATTCAAGCTGAGCAGACCATTATAGTTTCTAATGGAACTATTTCTGGTATCACATTATGTCTATAATGTGGTTAAAGAGTGTGGATGTAGAATGATGGAATGGATGTGCTGAGGCTCCGTCTAGTAACCAAATTAAAAGAAATAAATCATGCTGTATGTAAATATAGACTGTCTATGTTCTTTGGGGGTATTTTGATGTCAGAAGTGATTATATTAAGACCAAAGGGTTGAGTGCTAAGTTATTAGCTAACTGCAACAATCAGACCCTAATATCTACCAATTCGTGGACTTCAGAAGTAATAGAAGCAAAACTGAGGGACTATCCTAATGGATGGGCTGTATCTCAGAGTAGGCCTTTTTATTTTTGAGATTATTATAATAAAAATGTCCCGGACGTCTCCTCCGATGTAAATGTAGGGAAGAGGTTCACATCAGTGATACAAATGGGTGGAGGTGAGGCCTAGCAGACAGCTATTAGCTATGACTGCCTGTGTCAGGGTGTAGCTGTTAGTTCAAGTAAACACTGCAATTTTTCATTGTTGAATTGACTTTTAAGTGCTGGAGGTTTACCGATATTTATTTATTTTACCTTTCCACTCAAGCCGATCACTGACTACAGCTTCATATAATCTGTGAATCGTATATTAATGTGTGTGTCTGTTTTCATGTTTGCGGTCTTTCAGGTGACCGAGGACTTGTTTGATTATGGCAAGCTGGGCGCAGTGGGACCTGAAGTTGTGATGCAGGCCGCTGACTTGCTCATGGCAGATTTCAGGATGCTCAGCTGTCAGGACATTAAATGGGCTCTCAACGCCCTGAAGGGACACTATGCAATCACACGCAAGGTACCTAAAGTCCCATCTGAGAGCACACCATGCCTCCTCTGTCTTCTTTGCTGTCGTACCTTTCAACTCTCCCTCGCTCTTCCTCCCAGGCCTTATGTGAAGCTCTGAAGAAGTGGCAAGAGTCAGGGGACCCGTCGGGAAAGAAACGACGGAGCAGGACCTCGGAACGCTGCTACGTCGATTTCCACTTTGAGTACGGTGAGAAAACTTTTAGCATGCACCTGTTTTTGCATCTTTTACTTGTTGCTCTTTTGCACATTCAGAAATTGCTTTCACAAGCCACTGGAAACTCTCAGTAACTGGTTTCTTCCTTGTCCGCCAGGTTCGGTTAAGTTTGACAAGAGGATGTATTTCTTGGAGAATGACCGTCGGTACTGTAGGACATACAGCAGTCTGGAGGCATCTGTGCAGAAGGAGCTTTCGTTCTATCAGCAGAAGGCAAAGGAATGGGCAGAGGTACACACACAAATACACTCACTCGGGCACTCTGTTTTCCTTCAGTGTTGCATTTATCACGATTTTTATAGCCCAGAATGGCCCTATGTGGGGGGTGGCGGAGTGAACTGAGCACAACAACCATAATTGGTTCATGGAGTATAAAGGCAGCAAGTCTGTGTTACCTTACATTCCTTACGGGGGTGTTTATGGCTGTGTAAAAACCTCTTTGTTTTCTGCACCAAGAATTCCTCTGTGCAAGAAAACCCTGAACTCTATAAGCCTTCATTTTTTTAACAGATAATGATATACTTCACTTATCTAAACAGTAGCTTTCTAATGCAGTAACTCATTTGTATAGCAAGCACTCTTTCTAGCTTTTCCCACTGTACCCTTCCGCACCCTGCACCATTGTCTCAAAGACTGGATAGCTTTGGCTTTTAAAGCAGTCGGGTATATGGGGCTAATTATGTTGCTTTAAATCCCTCTCATGTCCTGGAGGTCTCTCCATCCAGTATCCAAAGCTCCTTCTTGTTTTTATTAGGTCTCTTTCACCTTCTTTGCTTCTGTTTACCAGGCCTTTTATTTATTTATTTATTTATTTATTTATTTTTTTTGCTGAGTAGAGTTTCCACTGTCTGCTATTTCCCCTGTCTGTGGTAGCTACCAGTAGCTATCCTCTCCCTATTTTGTTTGTGCCATTAACCATTTAGCAGGTGATAGAACTGCATAGTGAAACTGAAGCATATAGGAACTAGTCTGGAGGTTCATATTGTGCAGTCAGCTTCATGATAATTTCTTGCCTTGCACAGGCGGTTGTATTTATCTGCCGCTTGAAGATTTAAGTTACTAATTGGACAACTCCACTGTTAGAAGCTGCATTTGTTCAAAGACCAGGGAATAATGTGGTGCTGCTCAGTATATTAAAGGCGTCTTGCTTCAGCGAATAGAACAATTATAATGATTGGATATGTTGCATAGAGCTGCTTTGCAACTGTTGATAACCTTGTGACGTGCTGCATAACATGGAATACAGAGGTTTCTGAGGCTAATGTTCAGTCATTTAGATTTCAAGCACTTAGTAGGGTGAATATGTTAGTCAAACTTAGGCACAGTCAGTAGCTAAATTAGCATACACCCATGGCAGCATACACCCATGGCAGCATACACCCAGCAGCGGAGCCGGTTCAGTCCCAGGGACTCTCTGTTTTCAGGTCACTCTCTGCAGAGGTAGAAAAGTGTTACATCAATGTTGGCTTACAGCTTACCTCGTGCGCCCGATCTTCACCAACTAATCGACTGCCCCGCTCTGTCTCTCTCTCTCTCTCTCTCTCTCTCTCCCCCCAGCATGAGGACTTCCTCCTTGCTCTTCAGGTCAATGAAGATGAGTATAAAAAGGTAGGATTCATCACAATGCATCTCTATCTGTTGATTCAGTCTAAAGTGGCTTTTCAGTGATGTTTCCAGATAACACTGTGCTGTGAATAAGTCTTGAGACACCCCTCATTTGTTTTTATAGTGTTGCCAAGGAGCCAGACGTTTGTTTTTGGGTTTTTTTAATTAACGTGGTTTTGCGGCTTTAAAAAGCTCTTACATTTTTTCTTTGGATATTTGGCTGCCTTTTCACTCAAGCTTTTAAACAACAATAATAATAGTATTAATTATAATAATAATGATAATGATAATAAGGCAGCTTCTGTGACACCAGTGCTGTGCCTACACATAACAGATAACTTTGCTTAGAACCAGTTTTATATTGTATCTTTAGCCAATTTTTTACCAGCAGCCTGTCACAAAAAACGTATTTGTTCCCATTTCTTTCGCTGAATCTACTAAAAATGCTAAATACCTACAACACAGTTTGACAGGCATAAAATTGAATATAACATGATTCCCAAAGTATTACCTGAAAGCTTGTCTAGCTTGGCTTGGTCAGCAGTGCGGAAACTGGAGAAGTGGAGGATGAAAGAAGAAGTGGTAGATCTAAAGAAGTATCTACAGCAGATTTCAGTTTCTGAAAGTCGTGTCCTGAAGACATAAGCAAGGATCTGAAGACATAAGCAAGGATCTGACACAGGACCTGAGAGATCCAACTAATCCACTGAAGGATCATCAGAAACGGTCTTTGTGGAAGGGTGGCTGTTGAGAAGCTATTGAGGATCTTACTCAGTATCTAACCTGAAACAGTTAACCTTTCAGCATGACAGTGATCCCAAACACACCAGCAATGCAGTTAAATAAACCTAGATATAAAACCACACAATGGAAAGTATCAGTCATGGATTGAAACAAAAGGCAGTCAGCATCCAAAGAAGAGCTTTGAATGTCCTTAAAGAAACCTGGAGAACTATTCCTGAAGATGACTTAAAGAAATGACAAGAAAGCTGCCTAAGAGAGCTCAGATTGTGTTGAAGAATAAATGTGGTCTTTTGTGGTACAAAATAACTGAAATTTAAGCTTTTTAGAATTCTACGATGTCTGTTTTTGCCTCATATTCTCTATTTCAGAAATAATCATAATGAATCCAGTATAAAACTTGTTAGCTTGCAGAATGTGCTGGTTTCATTCGAGGTTCATTTTAGATATTGTCAGGATTTTCTGCATAATGTGAGGTTTTTGACTTGTGATGTGTTCCGATTGTTTTTCCAGGATGGTCAGCTGATAGAGTGTGGCTGCTGTTTTGGGGAGTTTGCTTTTGAGAAGATGACGCAGTGTTCGGACGGTCACCTGTTCTGTAAAGAGTGCCTGGTCAAATACGCTCAGGAGGCGGTGTTCGGCTCTGGGAAGGTACACGCAGACATTTTCTGTTTTCAATACGACTTACCTGGTAATGTTGCTTGGCAACTATAACTGACTAATCCCATAATAATACACACCTCTTTGAGTGATGAGCTGTCAAATAAATGTCAAGATTGAATATGAGCTGGGGCACAGATTTCGCATATCATCAATGTTTGTTGTCCATGTATTATTGTGAAAATAAAGACTTTCCCATTTATTAGGTGCCTTGTTGCTGGTACTGGTGTATCCTGTATTGCATAAAAGGTTGTCGTGTTTTTCATCCGCCTCATCTGAGCGCACTGTTGTACCTAATAATGTGTCATAATAATGGTCAGTTAAACTGGAGGTGGCTGTGAACGTGCAGCGTCTCTGCTCTGTAATGAAGTCGCGCTCCGTCCTCTTCTTGTAGTCGGACCTGAGCTGCATGGAGGGGGGCTGCCCGTGCTCCTACCCTGTGTGTGAGCTGGAGAAGGTCCTACCAGAGAATATACTGTGTAAATATTACGAGAGGCAGGCGGAGGAGGCGGTTGCTGCCACCTGTGCAGATGAGTTAGTGAGGTAAGTGTGTGTGGGGGTAGCTCTGTAGCTGGATTCTGCTTTTCTTTGCTCCCAGATTTATAGGTATAATAAAGTAACTGATAACTCGAGGTGCCAGTTTGTCCACAAACAGATTTTTAATTGACTTAATAAAATTGAATAAAGAGATTCCAGCAATGTTTACAGATGGATAGAATTACGGGCTGTAGGGACATAAGGCTCATCTTTTAGCCTGGTGTCCAATCTTTCTACTAAGTTAACACTAAAAAGTCAGTTAATTTGAAAATGCACTATTTTAAAAATGAATGGTGGGCATTTTAATGTTTGTTCAGTATTTAAAGTTTAAGTTTAAAGTTCAAGGCCTTGAATAATTAGACCCTGCCTTATCTTAAAGACGTCACAGTACCATTCCACCTCAACTGAGCGCTCTCAGACTGCTGGTTTACTTGTGGTTTCTAGGATATTTGAAAATAAAATGGGAGGCAGAGCCTTCAACTTTCAGGCCCCTCTTCTGTGAAACCAGCTCCCAGTTTGGATTCAACCTCTCTACTTTTAAGATTAGGCTTAAGACTTTCCTTTTAGATAAAGCTTGTCGTTAAGGCTTCAGGTGACCCTGGTGACCATGCTGCAATAAGCCTAGGCTGCTTCCCATGATGCACTGCAAGTGTGTGTTCTTCACTCACCTTTTTTCACACTCACTCTGTTTATACACACCTCTGCATGCAGTCATCAGTTATTACTAATCTCTGGCTCTCTGTCTGTCTTTTGTCCTGTCTCCTTCTCCTCGCCCCAACTGGCAGACGGCCACCCGTCCCTGAGCCTCGTCCTGCCGGAGGTTTCTTCCTGTTAAAAGGGAGTTTTTCCTTCTCACTGTCGCCAAGTGCTTGCTTTAAGGGGGTCGTTTGATTTGTTTCGTTGGGGTTTTCTCTGTCCTATTGCAGGGTCTTACCAAGCGCCTCGAGGCGACTGTTGTGATTCAGTGCTATAAAAATATAACTGAATGAAATGAAATCATGATAAATGATAATCAGTTATTTTTTAATAACTGGCTGCTGAGCCCCCTGTCATTTTGCAGAAGTGGCCTCCAGCCTTTATTGAAAATGTAAAATTTTCATTTAAAAAAAATCAAACTTTTAAAATATTGGCTAGAACTTGGGCTCATGGGCTAATCATGTGTTCAAAGCAAACACAAAGCATCAGGAGTAGATTCAAAGTCTACACGACAACATGGGTGGGTGGAAATTCAAATCAAGTGATGCAAACAGAAACAGTAGAAAATATTTCAGCTGTAATGCAAAAGCCAGTCAGCTGAGGTTCTCCCACAGACTGGATTCATGTTCAGTATGGTTCATCTTCACTTTTACAGAACGAAAGGAAGGGGGGCTTAGAGAAATTGCCGTGAGAAAATGGTCCGCAGATTGATAATAGCTAGCTGCAGCCTAACCTATTTATGATTAGCACTTTGTCTCTCCTAATGTGGGATGTTGAAGATCTGGCTGCTTTGTCTAGCTCATTATTCCTCTCTGATCTCTTCCAGGTGTCCGTTTTGCAACTTCCCAGCGTTGCTGGACAAAGACATGTCTCTGTTTAGCTGTCCCAACCCTCGGTGCCGCAAGGTGAGTTCTGCTCTTCTGCTCTCTCTCTCTGTTTATAAAGTAAATTCAACACTCTCGCAAAGAAGTGTACACCAAAGTAGGTCGACACTCATCTGCACATCTTCTGATGTGACCCTGGGTAAGAGTACTTACAGCACAGAAGATCTCATCTAAATTTTCAAACCAAGAGTGGACGACTGAATCGTGAATAATTCAGAGCGTCGTGACAGCAAAATGGTGTCTACCTATAAATCATCTCCGTGCAGCCTGGACACGAAGCCCGACATGCATAAGAGAGAGAGGCAGAGGAGAGATTGATGAGCAGCTTTTGGAAATGATGAACCGTTCCATGTGGCGAGGTCGCCACCTCTGGCTCCCTCTCTGTTTATCTCAGGGCCTCCTCCCTCTGTCTGAGGAATGCAGGGGGAGGCGATGCTCTTTGTCTGCCGGAGTTGTCGCACAAATTCCAGGCCAAAAAAAAAAACCTTCATTATTTGGCAGAAACACACACAGGCTCATTCACGCTCCTTTCCCCACATAAATACAACCCTCCCGTTTTCCTCTGTTTTTCTGTGAGCTCTGCTTCTGTAAACGTCTCGCACTCACTCCTGCTCACAACTGTAAAGAGAAGCAAACACACACACACCTCTGCTATCTTTGCATTCCCTCAAAGGTAGGAGAGAAGTTGGGAGGGGGTTATGTCAGTAGCCATACAAGAAAAATGTGTGACTCCTCGCACAGTGGTATAAGGTCAAACCCTTCATTAACCGATGAGCTCGCATTCTTTCAATTTTCATGTCAAACTGAAGGCCCGTGGGCCAGATTTGGGCCGTTTGAAGATTTTAATCTGGCCAACAAAACATCGCACATGTACATGATGAAAAACACAGATCAAACCTGCAAGCTAACAAAGTAGTTGACAGAAAAAGGCTAAAAGACCAAGCAGAAGAAAGAGAAGCAGGAGTAGTGCAATCGCTTTCAAACCAATTGGTAGCCATGGACGGAGAACATGGTTATAAAGCTGGTGAGCTCAACCAGTTTCATGGCAGAAGGCCAGTCTGTACAGTGCAGGCAAACTGCAGGATCTTGCCCGCACAGATCAGGTCTGTGAGACTTGTAGAAACACGGTCAAGAAGAAAAGACAAGTTTTCATTTCTAGGTGCATCCGATGGTATCGAGTTCGGTGGTCTCAGGATCACCTCTCTGCTTTTTGCAGATCATGTTGTTTCTCTGGCTCCATCGGGCGAGCCCCTCCAGCTTGTGCTGGGGCAGTTTGCAGCCAAGTGTGAAGTGGAGAGGGGCGAATTAGCACTGAGGACATGGTTCTTCTGGTGTGTTCTGTTTGAAGTCAGAATTTCCAAGTTCCCAATTGAAATTTTCGACTTGAACAGCCCTTCAAGTCAGACTTCCCAGTTGAAGCAACCCCACCAGCCCCAATTTAACAATCCAAGATGGCGGCATTGCACATAAACATTAGTAAAACTGTAAAGCTCGCAATCTGTACAGGCACTGTTGTGTGACTGAGCAGATCTGTGGTCACAAACTCTGGTGACAGTGGATGACCAAGTGAATGAACGAATGAGATCGCAAATACAAGCAGCAGGAATTAGCTTCGTCTGAAGGGAGTCTGAGCTCGTCATCAGGGACAGTGGGAGCAGTGCAGGCGTTTGTGTAGAGCTGTCATTCACAGCAAAGGTAGCAGGTTGAGGTTGTTTGGAAATCTGACTAGGATGCCGGACCCCCTCACAGGTGAAGTGTTCTGGGTACCTCCTAAAGAGCGGAGTCCCTGGAGTAGGGACAGTGGACAGACTGAATCTCTCCTAGATGAGCTGGGAGAGGAGGGTGCTCTGGGTGTCTCTGCTGAGAGTGCTGCCCACAGAACCTGGACTCAGACAAGTCAAGAGAAAAAACATTTTATTAAATGCCTGACGCTGCCAGTAGCTCTCATATTCAGGCTTGTGAAACAGGTTGTTGTGAATTGGCTTCATGGTGTAGCATGTCCCTGTGGTGTAAGCACATATTTAAAAAGTCTCTTCCAAAGTGTAAAAATATTTTTCCTTTTTGTCATTTTCTGTTTTGAAAATGGGATATACTTAACTTTTTAATTTGTTTTCATACAAGAGCAGCACTTTGTCTTTGTGTTTGAGCAAACCCTGTTTTAGTTTCAGAGGGCTGTGAGACATCAGTGTAAGACTTGTTTGCCCTTTAAACGGCTCTCAAAGCAGTGCAGACACCACATTGAAACAGTAAGAAATGAGTCATGTGAGTTATCCTCCTCAGCATTTCTGCTGCCTTGGTATTTTAGGGTGTTTCCAGCATCAACTTTCCCAGAGGCCTTTTTAAAAGATTTTATAGGAACTTTGGAGGAAACTAAAACTGAGGTTTTAACCAGATTCTTAATTACACCTGAGCTTTTCCATGTGCCAGCAGGGTTTTTCCTCCATAGCAAACCTCTTCTGTAATCCTACATCTGCTGACTTGGCCCAAGCTGGACTAGTTCTTCTTACTTGTGGCTCCACAGTAGCGTTTTGTCTTTACCATAGCTTCTCTATTAGCACGTGGCTCTCAGATGCCTCCTTATGCTTGCATTTGTTGCAGATTTTCGCCTCAGGCAGTGAAGAATAGAAATCCAATGCAATTCCTGCCAGCAGCCTGTAGGTGGAGCCATAGGCTTACAGTTGCTGGCCTTGCAGCATCACTGCACAGCTGCACCTCATTACAAGCTCACACACACACACCCAGAGACTTAAAAGTTAGACATGCTCCAGATAACTCTGGGTCTGATCCTTGCTCAGTGATTCGTCTGCAGTGCAAATTCAGTCAGCTTTTAAAGCCAGCACGTTTAAGCTCTGTTATGTTTGCTTATGTATGCCGCAAAAAGCTGCTTCCACTTCCACTTAGAATTGGGATGTGTGTTGTTACCTGGAAACCCCCATCACACACACGCTGGTACTATCACCAGTGTTTAATAAGAGACGGGTGATATTGAGGTGTTAATTCCTCTTGTTTTCACGTGTGTGTGTTTTTTATTCCCATACACACACACTGTACAGTCTACCCCACAGCCCGCTCAAGCAGGGCGGGGCCTCATTATGTAACTGACACACTTCCGTAAGCCCACCCGCCTTCTTCCACACCGCCGTCTCATTGGCTAGCCACGCTGTCCACTCCCCTCATACTGGTTTCTGACTGGTCGGTCACACTTCCTCGTCCATTTCAAATGTGGTTCTCATCAAATTTGACCCAGATTCTGTCCTCTCCTTCAGTTTTTTTTTTTCTTTCTCCCAATCTGTCCTGGCTCTGTCTGACCTACACAAACATATTCCACATGTGGCTGTGAGGACATTTGCACAGGTTTGTCCCCGGCCTGTGCATGATTACTTGTTGAGGAATGTGATATGTGAGACACTGGAAGTGGAAGCACTGTGCAAATCTGTACACTGCAGTCTTGGTGTTGCTGTTCCTGTAGATCAGATGAATTTTCTCAAAGGAGCAAGTCCTGTGACGGGTTTGCAAGCAACAAGCTTATGGCTTGTCATGTCAGATTTAACCTCTTCCTTCCTGCCATTCGAAATGCCACTCGAGTTTGATTGCAGCAAAAGCCACACACTGACAGACACACACATCCCCTTACAAGCCCATCAGAAGCTGTGCACATCCTTATAAGGGCTGCTGTAGCGTCCACCGCAAGAGAAGAAGAAAAAGATTTAGAGGAGACGCAAAATATGAATGAAAGTAGGAAGGAGGTGCTGTTAGGGAGTGGCACGCAGAAAAGGAGAGCAGTGAATGAAGGAGTAAGGCGAGCTGGAACATGCTGGGGAAAAAATAGCAGGAGCAGTGAGTGTGAATTAATGAATGCAGAGAGGGTGAAAAAGACAAACTTGCGGTGCTGCTGCTGTGTGTTTATCTCCGTGACCTCTGTCACATTTCAGCCTGCTTCAATTTTTTTTCGTCTCTTTTTCTTTCGTGTGTGTGTGTGTGTGTGTGTGTGTGTGTGTGTGTGTGTGTAAGTGAAGGCGTGGACGACACACCCCCTTCGAGGTTTGGCTGTGACATCAGCAGCTGTATTTTTAGCTGCACTATAAGAACTCAGGTGTGTTCCTGGTTTTCAGTGTCTTGTCAAACAGGTCTCGGACAGGCGCGCTCGCTCTGCTCTCCTCGTTCCTTGGCCTCGATGTCACCACTAGGGGGCGATCTCTCATCGTTCTGTCGTTCTCGCCCTTGTCTGGCTTTGTGTGAGCTGGCGTTTTCTTGTTTTGATTTGGGGGGTTTTGTGACACTTGAGTCCAGGAATGCTCACTCTGGCTCTTTTCTTTTGAGGTTTAAGCAGAATATTTCTTCCACCTGAGCTTTTCCTGTTTATTCCGCTTCTGTAATCTCTAACAGTTATTCTCTAACTACAGACTATAGGGGTATTTTCCTCTTTAGCTTTCACTCGTCTGCATGATTACATCAGCCGGCCTGCAGATTAACATGTTTTTGTGACGGCTGAGACATCATATTTTGTGTGTGTGGATGATTGGGCTTTTCTTGACTTGGTTGTGTCAGGTTGAGTCAGCACCTTAAACACTTTCTCGGGGTCCCGGAGATGTTCCAGTTTTGCAGTTATCTTCTTGGGAGACCACTGCTGTCGGGGAGACTTATTGGCAACTTATTAGCTTATTAGCAGAACACAAGTTACAAGATCAGTGTCACACAGTGCTTCTAATGTCTTTGCTTCTCAGTTAGATAACTTAAGATCACTTTTATTAGTTCCACAGTTGGGAAATTGACAAAATGTAGTCCAGATGGGATTTGAATCCACAATCCTGAGCCCCGCACGCTGTTGCCTTATCCATTAGGTCACTGGGTCTTTATAATAATTGACATAATGAACCCCAAACCTCCATATGGTTTGAATCCGTGCTTTTCATCTCTATATCAGTTTTATTCAGAATGTTTTTTTTCGCTTTTTGAAGAAACAACTAAACTAGATCCAGATCTTGTGCCTTTTTTTTAGGGAGCGCTCATCACTCAAGCACCAACCAAAACCATAGATTCTCCCCCACCACCCTCTGGCTGACCTTACTCATGCAGAGCTGTCCCACTGAATATTGTGAAATCAGCTCTGACTTACATGCATGATAACAAAAAAAATCCCCCAGTGAAAGGAGGATGTGTGAGGAGGTCACAGGACACAGAGGGAAGGTGCAGCAGCAGCAGCAGCGGTGGAGATGTGGATCATGCTTTGCTGCATCAGCTGTCACACTGTTTAATATTAGATGAGGGGCTCAAATATTTATGGTGACACCACTTAGCTAAGGGTTAGGAAGAGTGGGAGTCTTGAGCCGCCTGCACCCCGCCACTCCCCAACATCCCTTTAACCTAGCGCTTTTGGCTGAGGAGACGGAGAAAGGTTGGAGCCTGGAGTCGTTGTTTCTAGGCAACCGAGCAGTCAGCGGCGAGCGCTCTCGCTGCAGTCATGCAGAGAGAGAGCCACACCTAACCGTGCAAGCCCCGAGTCCCTGCAGTGGCAGCACCAGCAGCATGCTGAGCAGAGGCAGCGGTGTGTGTGTGTGTGTGTGTGTGTGTGTGTGTGTGTGTGGGAGACACTCTGACTGCAGTGTAATACCCACCTACACCGCCTGCTCAGCATTAATGGGAAAACTATGGGTGGATGCATCTCCTGACTTTTGATGAGAAAAGCACAGAAGCAGCACCCTCTTTCTCAACATCCCCTTCCTGTCTTTTTTTTCTTCTTCTTCTGTTTAGGAGAGCTGTCGAAAGTGCCACGTCCAGTGGAAGCAGCATGTTGGGAAGACCTGCAATGAGGTCCTGGAGAGAGACGAGATCCGCATGAGGGTGCGCTTGTAAGTGGGTCACAGGAATCCTTCATCAGTAATGTACAGGGTGCTCAGATTTAACATGTGAGGAGAACTAGATTTAACATCTACCAGAGAGGATGCTGGGTAAACACTTCAGTTTCCCGGACAACATTTGAGGAAACTGAGAGGCCGGCTGCTTCCTGCAGTGCTTCCTGTTTTGAGCCGATCGCAGATCGTCTTACTTCCAGGCGCTGAAGGAGACGGGAAGCGGCCTGGTAGACAGATCAGAGGATCGAGGTCTGATGATTCTAACAGGACAAAACTAAAAGGGAATCATAGTAGCAGGAGTTTGTTCTGCTGCATCCAGAGGATCTGTTCATTCACAGAAAATGTCTCTGTTATACTGTGTGTGTGTGTGTGTGTGTGTGTGTGTGTGTGTGTGTGTGTGTGTGTGTGTGTGTGTGTGTCTCTCAATGAAAATCCCAAAACCGATCCTCTTTCGTCACATTTTCCTAAACTTTCTCTGTGCTGCAGCGAGGAGCGCATGACGGCAGCTCGGGTGAGGAAGTGCGTCAAGTGTGGGACGGGCCTGGTCAAATCGGAGGGCTGCAACCGGATGTCGTGCCGCTGCGGCAGCTTCATGTGCTACCTCTGCCGAGAGCCCATCACCGGCTATAACCACTTCTGCCAGCACGCCCGGTCTCCCGGCGCTCCCTGCCGCCACTGCCGCAAGTGCTCCCTCTGGACCGACCCCACGGTGCGCTCCAAACTCAAAACTCTCACAATCACAGATCTTCATTCTTGTTGTGTTTCCCACTGCACTTTGACCTTGACCATCTGAGGCCGTGGCTGCCCACAGCGGCCTGGCTACAGAATCACTGGCAACCAACAGGCAGCCTTTAGTTTCCAGTCAGTTAATGAGCTGGAGAAGCTCCAGCTCATCCTCTGATGTCCTCGGTCACTTGTAGCACAGAGCAGGAAGTAAAGCGTGCTCTAGCTACTAGAAATAGTTTGGTTTAGGGAACTACATAATGCAGACTTGCAGGTTAACGACCGTTTAACACACGAACCAGCTCAGTCGTTTAAGGTCAAGTAATAATGGCAACAGCGTTTTTGGAAATGTGTCAACTTCTCTGTGTGTTGTGTTTTTACAGCAAGATGACGAGCGAATCATTCAGGAGATCCAGAAGGAAGGGGAGGCGGAGCTGAATAAGAAGTGCACAGGTCAGTAACAAAAACATGCTCTGAAAACGATGAGCTTTAGCTCATACGCCGTCAGGCTGAGTGCAGCGGTTTTGCTGTGTCTCTCCGCCCCACTTTTTTCTTCACTGCACTATATACTAACAGCAAAAAGCCCCTAATAATAATAACATATTAAATAATGTTGGTACTCATCAAACTGCTATTAATCGCTCAGTTTGCAGTGAATTATGTTCTTTGGCAGGAAACTGTGGCACTGCCACGACAACACTGTTCCTCTCCGGTGTTTCCTCTTCATCCCTTTGACTATTATTTATTCAGGCGTGCTGGCAGCAGTTGCATGAGTGTTTCCTGTGTGTGGTTTATGTGAAGGATAGGCGTGAGGGAAACATTTGATCCTGCTGTGCACCTCACCGATCCTTTTATTTATTTTCATTCTCCTCTCAGATAATTCAGGGAAGAGAGTCGGCCCACCACCGGAGCCCGTCGCAGACACCAAGCGGCCCCGTGTCGGTCCACCTGCAGAAAACCCACCCATACCCAACCCCCTGCCCGCTCCTCTCCCCCAGGCAGTGCAAGCTCCCCTTTTCGTCCCTCCGCGTCCCCGCTACCCACCGGCGCCACCGCCGCACTACCCCCAGGTGATCATGCCGCGGCTTCGCCCGGCGCCCTACGTGCCCCCGCTACAGCACCTCCCACCCTTGAACAATAACAACAACAACAACCACCACCATCACCACAACAACCCCGGTCCCTTCAACCTTCATCAGCACAACATGGATGTGATGGACATGCCGATGCACTACGGGCCACCGCACCGCTACTACAGACGCTTCTAACGCGATGGCGTGAATCCTGCTTTGACCCGGTGTGCCCCTGCACACACTCATGTACCCTCACTACAGTATTTCAGTAAAGTTTTCCCCCGTCTGATTATTATTTTTCGTTCCTTTTATTGTGCATTATTGTTTTTCATTCTAGTGTTTTCATCCGTTTTGATAGCTCTGCGAGCTAGCCTCTCCTTATCAATTCAAATAAAGAAAAACACACTGAAAGTGCGTTTTTAGAGAATCACAAACACACTTTCAGATACTTTTGCCTTCTCGTGTTGATTTTGGGCTTCAATAATGGCGAGATCCTCTTGTTACTCTTTTCCACCCTTTTTTTGTTTTCGTTAAAATGTTCACGGACAGTTGAGAATCTTGAGACAATTTCTTTCCCGTTTATACAGATATTTTTGAGTAATAAAAGCGGAAAATTAAAAAAATATTGTTAGCATTTGCTCTGTATCTTTTGTGTAACATGTGAGACTGCAAACTTTTTAATAAAGTCCTCTGTTCGCATTTTTAAGACCTGCTGCTTCGTACAAAAGCCGATGTTGGGAGACATTTCTCTCTGTCTGAGCCTCTCTTTCACCCCCTCCTTCCTCCTTCAGCTCATGCAGAAAAAGGGGCTGACTCATGATAACTGAGCCCCCACCCCGCCTCAGGGCTATGCGCCAATCACATGACAGACGGAGTGTTTTCCACCAATCGCCGTGTCGCGACAGCCGGGCTTTGTGATGTTGCAGAGGGGACTCCTTTGTTCAGCCAAGCGTGCTGCAAGTGTGACAAATCACTTTGCAACACACACTTTGCTGTCTTCTTATTTCTGCGTGCACACTAGCAAACAGCAAAGCTCCATTTTAGCCTGGGGGTCCTAATGGGTTTAGTCATGGGTGGTGGGAGACAGACTTCGAGAGCTGGAATTAGACTTTAATCAGACTCTTCATCTTAAACCAGCCAAGCCGACATGAATTGAATCATGTAAATGAGGCTCACAGACGTTTGTCGTTTTTGGGTTGTTCACTCAAATTCACGTTCACGCATGATTGCATCATTTTAGGTTTTTTCTTTCTTCTTCATATAGCTAAAGTTATTTGAAACCTTTTTTTTTTAACTCTGAGCTAAAATAACTGAGCGCTTTTATTATACTAATGAACTAAAAAAAAAAGCTCTGCTGACATCACTGTGACATCATCAGTTTAGTTTCCAGATGTGATTAAAAAGCCTTTCCAAAGACGGGGGAGGGGGGTCACTGTTCATAACACCATGTGCTATTTTTACAAGCTGAGTGATGCCTTCATGATGACTGACTAATGTGTAAACTCACTGGACTGTACCTTCAAAGATTCATTGTTTCCAGCTAACCCCATGACTGCTGTGGCCACCCTCTGTTAGCCCTGACCTCAGAGCCTGTAAGAATTCATCCCGACTGTCACTGCTGCCGGCATCATGAGTTTGAATCCCTGAGAAGCAATCTTTTCTTTTAATTAGAAATCCTATTCTACTCTATTCTTTTCTAGTCCCCAAAGACACCCCAGGGCCTGCCAGAAGAGCGTGTGGGTCATGGATTACAGTTGGATAGCATTAAAGGGAATTATCTCCTAATGACTCATTTAATTCAAACAACAAAGGGCGGGCTTAGCTGACATGATTAGATTGAATAAAGGAGATTTCTGGCAACGCAGTCGATGCTGTCACTTACACAATTCAAGCTCTCAATAGTTACCCTGGTATTATGATTGAAACACTGTCATGGATGGAGGCATGGCTTTTTACAGTATTAGAGGAAAGTGTAAGTACACAAGTATAGCAAACATACTGAAAAGTACATCTGAAGAGAAGGGTGTGTGTGTTAATGTGCTGCAGTAAACGGACTGGGACTTGTAGAGTTTACTGAGGACCTTCTGCTACGAGCGACACGCACAGCGCTTTTATTCTGTACCTCTAAGCACTTTATCTAACATCCACACACACTCAGACTCTGATGGATGCATTGAGGGTAATTCGGGATTCAGTGTCGCCATGCAGAGACAGGGATCAAAGCTTCCGATTGGTAGAGGACCTCCTGTACTTCCTGTGCCACGACATGCTTCCTGCTTAGATAACAGCATGCTAATGCATCCAGTCCAGAGCCGACAAGAAAAATAAACAGTTCGTCCACTGTGGGCCGCTTCATTTGGCCCAGTCAGTTTAGATCACTATATACTTCTAGTGCTAATTACATAACAGCAGCTGACAGAGGGTTTCATCCCCAGAGTAGTGCTTTGCACATTTGCTACCTGCTTCACACCAGGTAGGAGACACAAATCCCTTTGAGTGTGGGTGTTTGCATCTAGTGCAAACGCTCTGCTACATCCAACATGTGGAGCTGTGTGAATAAGGGCGCAGACAAAAGTAGCAATAATAGAGGACTTCAGTCACAGCAGCAACACAGACGTCCCTTATGTTATTGTATGTCATAGGTGGAGTACCTTGAATGCTCATTGTGTGCAGAAAAGGTCATATAAATATACATGGGCCTGTCCTTAACTGCACTGATGCAAAGGGCAAATCAGGAGTTCAGTCAGTACAATAACAGCATCGCCGTCATCTATTTAAACCTCACATTCATCAGCGTTTTCACCGTACTATTTGTCCTAAGGTAGCAATACCTTTATTATCTCCAGCTGTGTTACTATATTTTGCTGCATATCTTTACTAATATGTCAAAACCAGCCATTCCAATATAGTTAATTTCAGTTAGGAGACGCAAATCCCATAAGTAGCTATGATTAGAGGATTTCATTTATGTCACCAACACAGACTGTACTTTTAGTTTGAAGTCTTGTGTGTGATAGGTGGGGTACCTCGAATGGTCATTGTGTGCAGAAAAGGTCATGTAAATATGCACAGACTGTCCTTATCTGCAGCGATGCATAAATGTGAACAATAACAGTATCACCATGGGCTATTCAAGCCTCTAACAGACAAACACCGAGTCTTTTCCCTGAATAGTGGTTGTGGAGCCGAAGCTCTGAATGGGATTGAACGATGAAACGGATTTTAAATGCGTCGCATTCTGGCAGGCCTGAAAACACAAACCACAGACGTGACCTACATATCTTCTGGGACACCTGTGATGGACAAATAGTGCCTCAGCTTCCTGCTGCTTCCTGTTATTTTGCATCCACGTTCCTGTGCTCACACTGCTGTATACATATTGTTTGCATGTTACATGGTGACCAGCACAACCTCTGCGGAGCAGAGTGAGAGCAATCTGGGATGTCTTCTCGCTCCGAATCAGGATAAGGAAATGCATCATATAAACAGAGGTCCTCACAAAAATAGAACTGCAGGCGTGTGTGTGCATGTGTGTGTGTGTGTGCATGCATATTGGAGCTCTCCTCCTCAGGGAGCGCTGGTGTCTGGCAGCATTTGGTCCCCTGATGGTTTTTGCTGCTCCACCTCCGCTGGCTTTGTTTGTGTGTGTTATCGTCTGTGTGCCTCTTTAATGGCTCTGTATGTTTTTAATGAGCATGTGCTTATGCAGCTGTATCCCCTCAGTACAGCTACCTTTACCACCAACCCACTGCTGATGTGAAACTATGCAGAAAGCGTCATTCGTGCCTTTGATGGCTGATTTGTAAAAATGAGTCAACCTGCTATTCATCCTGCACAGACCCATGTTGCTCACTAAAGAGATTACACGCTGACCCACTGACCCACTGCCTGAGAGTGGAAAAACATGGTGATGGTGGGAGGTAGATTTGATTAGAGCGGAGAGAGCTGATAGCGAAGGTGGAGGAGAGTGTACGTTCACACAGGATGGATGCTGGAGGAGGAGTCCGCACAGTAGAGCGTGGCTCAATGAGCTGTTCTCTGATCAAAGGGGGACCTCCTCCTCCTGGTGCTGTTCCCTAAAGGCTCCTCACCCCTCACCCCTCACTGCAGTCCCACCCCCTCAAATTAAACCTAACCAGGCCTGAGCATCAGTAATGCAATGAAGGTTTTTGACACTTCACGCCCTGACAGTGCCACACACACACATTATCCAAGCTTCTAGCAGCTGGTGTTTCCATGGTAACACTGCTGGGGTGTACAAGATGTGGGTGGAGACAGCGGCCATTTCGCACACAACCTCTCCTCCCTCTCTCTCCCCCTCCTGGCAGAGAGAGCGAGCCAACCCAGCTCCGCCTGCAGCCTCACACTTCACCCACAAACCGCTGCACCCATTCCTGGGATCTGGGTCATATTCTGAGTGACTCATTTTTTCAGCAGAATCAGTCAGCAGCTGGAGGAGGAGAGGAGGTTGGGGGGCGGATTAGATAGGGTGGTGTATGTTTGTCTTGCTATGTTGGGTGTTCCCCTGGGATCTGCAAACCTGACAGGGGTGTGTGTGTGGGGTGGATGGATTAGAGGGCTTCTCTGGAGGCCCCAACATTACATTACCACCCGAAATGTGCATTTGTGTGTGTGAGTGAGCAGTTGCCCTTTCTCTGTGCTAGAATAAATGTTTCAACACAACGGCTCCATTCAGGAGACAGAAAAAAAAAAAAGTGTGTGTGTCTGTGTGTGTGCAACAAATGGAGCTGCTGTGGTCAGAAACTGGCAAGAGTCTAAAAATGAAGCTATGATTACATGAGAAACGAGCAGGGGAAGAAAAGACTAGGGTTTCCAGAATTATCCAGGTTGAACTTGGAAAATGTCGTCTTCTTGAGGATACAATAAATAAATCAGTTTGCAAGAACAAGATAATTTAGCCTGAGAAAGTCTTGGGCTTCAAAGTAAGCTTTAAATGTCGAGTAAAATGCACAGACTTTCTCCTTATATGTGTTAACAACCCTGCCCCCCTAGTCTGGCACATTCATCGCCCTGATCCGTCCTCTGCGGTTGAAGAAAGTAGTGAAGAAAGAGAAAATATGTGAAGCTTTTGGATAGTTTTCTCCTTCACAAGTTTACCTTCACAATAAAGCATGTGAAATGAGACCATCAAAGTGCAAGATGGACATGAACGTCATCTTATTTCCTGACATTTCACATGTTGAAATATTAAAAAAGTAAAAAGCAAACTAAGATGGCAAGAACAGCCTCCCCGCCGAGTTCTGCTGGAGATTTCACCCTGTTTTTCCTTCCCACAGTCACAAAGTGCTTGTTCATAGCTGATCATCTGACTGTTGGTGTGATTTGATGCTATATAAATAACTGAATTGAGATGAAAAGAATCAAATATTTGTAAGTATTTTTAAAGTCTGGAACCTGTAAAGATCCCCCTTTGACATGTCTCTACTGGAACCATTTTGTGCTGCTGTTTGCAGGTCTTTGCAGCTTCAAGGTAGCCTTCAGCAAGTGACAAATGCTATTGCATTGTGATCTTAGCGGTTTTAAATCCCCAGTTTTCCTAAAGAAGCACTTTGATAGGACACTGCTTCAGAAACATGCAGGCTGCTTCTAATACAATCCGTCATAAAGTGTAGCTCTCAGATCCAATCAGCAGCCACAATATGAAAAAACTGACCCAGTTAATTTTGAGTGCCCACACCTCCACCACGCTTCAGATCAGGAGTACTTTTCCAGGCTTTTCTCTTCCCATCATTCTTTAAGTTTATCTTAATTCTTAATCTTAATTTGTCCATGAATGTCTTTCCTGGACTGATCAGACTGCTTAAATCTTGCCCCTACCTTTTTGTAATGCGATACCTCTGGTTTGCATCCAATAGTATTTTCCTAGTTTGAGGTTTTCACATTGTTTTTCTTAACCATGGAAACAATTCTGTCATCATGCACTCTTTTGTAGTCTTTCAGGCCTTTTGGAGTTTTTGATTTTTATAGACTTACGTTGCTCCATAAGCAGATTTTCTTTTTGAAAATATAGGAAAATATTAAAAATGTCTGCAATTCCACAGCAGTAATGCAATATTTACATTAAACTCCTCAGACTAAAATTTAAAGCCTCCATTTGATCATACCTGACTGCTTCTTTTTCACAGAAACTATAACTGACTAGGTGAGCTGCGTGATCAATGTAATCAGAGCTTTGAGCACTACTACTGCAGCAGATGTGCACTTTTTTTTTTTAATTAAAACTACATGCAGTTTAAAAAAAAACCAAAAACAAAACACAGTTCTGGAGAGGAGGTCACTGAGGACACCAGGGTTTTGTCTGAAACTTGTCAGGAAATGAGAAAAAAAATACCATTGAGCCACATAGCGTTCCAAATCCCAGTTTTATTGGTCGTTGGATTTTAGGTGAACCAATGGCACGAGAGAGAGAGAGAAAGAGATTAATTCACAAATATCAAAGAAAAATTATACAAAATAATACAAAAGGAAGTTCCAGTTATACAAAGCAAAGATGTGGACTCTTTTTTTTTTTCTAATTTGTCTACTGCCCGAAAACTCAAGAGTAAGGCACAGTCATTACCACATGTTTACCCTTCCACATCCGTTTGTCTAAGCCCATGTCTTGGTTACCTTGGAGAAGCTGGTTTCTCCGAGGACAACTGCTCCTTTTATTCACTCGAGATTCTCAACCATTCATGCCAAAAAATAAAAAAAAATAAAAACCTTCAGAAAGTTGGACGTGGGCTAAGCAGTGATTGGTTTTCCATACTGACCTTCAGATCAGAGGAATGCTGGATGATGATGGGTGGAAGAGCCCAATAATTCAGGTGGGGGCGGGGGTGCACGTGCCAAGATCATCTTTGCTGGATCGTTAAAAAAAGAAAAAAAAGAAAAAAAAAGCAGCAGATAGAAACTTTCTGCTTCTGTTAGTATGAATGCAGACTGCTGAAGGGTGGAGAATCGAAGAGGAGGTGGGGGAGGACCCGTGGGTGCAGCGTGCTACATGACTGCATTACAGACCACTTGTAATCAAACGCGAAACCAAACTACTTCTTTCCTCCTTTTAAAACAAGTCTCTACTGAACTTTCACCAACAGTTCAGACATAAGAAAAAAAATCCAACGCAAACAGAAATGGAGACGTCGCTGTAAATGCGGTCATGGCGCTGCTCGGACCGAAAAGAAGCAGCAGATGTAGGGAATGGGGAAGGGGTGTAGAGGTGGACAGGCAGTAGGAAAACCGTCCCCGGACGGTGTGCGAGATGCTCGACGGGACGTTGTTAGTAGCACCAGGTTCCAGTTTTTGTCGGTTCCAGTATCAAAGGTTTGGTCTACATGTAAAGGCTGAGGCGTGCGCCAAGTCGAGGGAATCGAAAAAGCAGCTTTCAAAGAGTTTATAAATCATTTTACTCCAGTTTTTATTTTTTAGGACTACCTACTGTACACTTACCCATGATAATGTCTGTGCCTCGGACATGGAAAAAGAAATGAATCCAACTGTGTTTCACAGACTTTTTTCCTTCTCCATTACACATACCACACGTGGCCCATCATTTTTAATGCTTCACTTAGTTTCTTTACACTATTCTTGTGACAATAGCATTAGCGATCAACTTCCTACTTCCCATCGTTTGGTCTAGGAAATCAGACTTCCTGCCAAACCAATGAGGAAACAGCTAGAGGAACTACACGGGAAACTGTTTGGACATTTCCTACACTTGAGATGAAAAACGGGCGAGACTGAGCCCTTCGATCAGAACATCTTCAACATCTTTATCATCAGCAGATCCACTCCAGTTGTATCACAGTCATCACAGGCGCACGAGGCCCGCTCATGAGAGAGAAAAGGAAATTAAGAAAAAAAACAGCCTGGTGAGAAAACCAGTTTCTACAAGAGCCAACCATCAGAGAAACAGACCTCCTCCTTCCTATCTTGCAGCCACCTGACAGGACGCAGCGATGAGGTTTGAGTCTGTTTTCAGAGATCAGATCAAGTAGAAAAAGGACTCTACCAGATCAGCTCAGACACCATAAATACTGCCACCGTGTGCCGCTCACACAAACAATAGAGACGAGTGGAAAGACGAGGGGGTTCACTCAGAGAGGAGGGGGCTCTTTAAACGTGGCTCTGCTCTGCTCTGGGGGGGAGAAACAGCCCAATCGTAAGGCGAGGACGGAGTGAGTGGCGGAGGATGGGGGGGTGGGGATGGGTCGAGCAGCAAACCAGATTGGAGCAGAAGAAAAGTGCACAGCCCCGTGGTAACTATGGCAACAGATAAAGGTCGGCACTGCAGAGCAGAGCTGGAAAAAAGAGAGGAAGGATAAAAGGAAAGGAAAAAGGAGCGTCTCCTTCTTTCCTTCTTCTAACCTTCCTGTTCTCTCTGTGCAGTTCATCAACATATAAAGTTATAAGTACAGGATATACTGAGGAGCAAGAGGGGAGGGAGGAGGGGAGGGGGGGGTGAGGACACCATATATGTGTGGACGGGTGGTGTCGTCGAGCCGCCGCCGTGCTCTCGTTTCCCTCCTCCGGCATCACGGCGGCAGGCGACCACATCCCCGTTCGCCGCGGGTTTTCCCCCTCCGCTTCCCCCTCAGTACTCCCACAGCGTGGCGGTCTCAAGGTCGTCGGCGTTGGCCTTCAGCACGCCAGCGTGGTCGCCGCGCAGGTATTTCCCGTCAGCGGCGTGGCAGATGGCCAGCTTGTTGTAGTCGCAGAACTCAAAGAGGAAGTCGACGGGCGTGTCGCTGCTGCTCACCACCGACTGCTCGTTCCCCACCATCCAGTATTTACCTGTAGAGTCTGCAGGAAGAGTGGAGAGGAGGCACAGGGGAGGAGGAAAAGTGAGGATTAAAAATGATAATCATGGGGAAGAAACAAAAGATTGAAATCCTTTTTTGGCACAGACACCTTGTGAGTCCATAGTGAAAATCTAAATCTCTTGGAGAATAAATGATTAAACCCCCCGTGTCCGTGTCTCTCCACATACTGACGTTATAGCATCAGCTTGCTGACTGTTTAAGGTTACTACAAATGAAAGTTTGCATTAATGTGACTTCTCCTCTGCAGGACCCAGTTGTGTCGAAAACAGACCTTGCAGGCTGTACGCTCCATCTCTGAACTCCAGAGTAAAGTAGTCATAGGAGGAGCGGTTGGAGTCCAGCGTCCCGGTCACCTTCCTGCAACCGATGAAGCCGTGCTCCCCGCGCAGCACGATGATCGGGCGGTTGATCAGCTTCATGATGAACTCCTCAGACTCACCTGAAAGAGACAACAGATGTGTCAGAGCAATGTGCGGTCTTCACATCAGCACATTGTGCTTCTTTGTTTTGCTGGAATGCTGCTTATGATTAAAAATGCTGACTCTTTGTTCTCATTAAAAAATAACGTATGTGATGCAACTCATGTCAGAAATCTGTGTCAGCGAGTGCTCAAGCTGCCAAAGCCTCCTGAAAGAGAAACTGCAGCACAAAGCAAAAACCCGTCAGCTTTGATCCGCCAATGCTGGAGACCAACGCCTGATCTATAAGCGGAGCATCTTGTGATCCGCTTGCTGACTTGTAGTTTCTGTCAGCCTAAATTCTGTGCAAAAGCTTGGCATTTCCTTTTTTAGAACCTCTGTGCCACCGACTAATGTGAGGAAAAAGGTGTTTGCAGAGTGTTGATCTGCCTATTAAATGCTAATGTTACATGCAGCCAGTTAGCACAAAGACTTTCATCATGTGCTTGTAGCCAAAGTTAATAAACACTTATTAATAAAAACTTATCTGGCCAAGCGTTACATGTATAAAAATTCAGTGTAATGTCAATGTAAGGACATCAATGTAACACAAATCAACCAAACTACTTGACAATATGTGTGTATGAGGAAAATCTGCAGCTGTTAGCTAGCCGGTTAGCTAGCTGGTTAGCACTGACATCAAATCTGTCTACAACTACAAAAGACTGTTAGGAGAAGCTGTTATTTCAACATTGTCTTCTTATATCTGACCATTTTCACAGGGAAGATCTTTTGTTTAGAACTATGAATCATTCAAGAATGAAGAAAAGGCACCCAACACAAGCAATTTTAAATTGCACCTTTAGGCACGTTGTTGCTAGCAGCCTATTGCAAAAAACCCCCAAAAAGAACACATTTGTTTCACTTTTTTTTCCTTCCCCCGCATAGAGCTCTTAGGTGAAAGGCCTGACACACGACCTGAGAGATGTATCCAGAACTTCACCTGACCCATCTACTGTTCACTGATGCCTCACGAGAAATGGTCTCAGTAGAAAAGGTGACTGTCAAGAAGTCATTCTTACTGACAAACGGGGAGAAAAGGCTGTAATAGGTATACCAAACTATACAAGAACTGGACTGAAAATCTGTGTCAATGCGCTTTGCAGTGATCCCCAACACACTGTCAATGGGATAAAAGCATATCTGCATATCTCGATAGAAAAAACACAATGTTACACTGTCAGTCATGGATCGGCCTCCCCAGAACCCAAACCTCAACACCACTGAAGCAGTGTGGGATCATCTTAACAAAGAACAGAGCAAAAGCCAGTCAACATCCAAAGAGGAGCTTTGAATGTCCTTTAAGAAGCCTGGAGAACTGTTCTATACCTGCGCAAGAGAGTTCAGACTGTGTTGGAGACTAAAGGGGATCTTACCAAATATTGACTTTCAGTCTTGTAAAAACTCAGTTTTTGAAGTACTAGAAGAGCTTAAAATATTCAGTGTTTGAAGGTAACATTAAAAAAAAAACCTTCATAATGTCAGCATAACCTGTATTTTCTAAAATGCCAATATAATGTGTTGGGCAATGGTTTCACTTTCCATGTTGTGGCTGATAAACAGCACATTCATGGCTGTGAGAGATATAAAGATGTTTTTTGTTTTTAGTCAGCAGGAAGCTTTTCACTCATTGCACAACACTGGTAACAAAAGCCAGCCCTTATTTATTTTTAGTGTCACACACACACTCTTGCTTGCTCAGGAATTTTCCCATGATGTTTCCAATCAGCACCATTAATTCAATACATCGAGTAAGAACTTGGCAAAAAACGCAAACGAAAAGACTGCAACAGAGTTAAAAAGCATTAAACAGCTTACAAAACAGAACCCCTCCACTCAAGTGCACAACTGGAGCCACAATTGAATTACTTCCACTGCACTGAAATTCTCCCCGTCACTGCAGAGGTGTAAATTGGGTATCCCCCGTGCGTCTGTTTGCACGGCTGTATCAACACGTCGCACTAACCTGCACTGTCGATGGTGGCCGCCAACTGGCCGTTTTTCTTGGCGGCGACGTATTTCCCATTAGCAGCCCGGAACGTCAGCCTCTTCCCACGCCACTCAATGTCAAAGTAGCAATTAGCTGATCTGCAGAGACGGAGAGAAAATTAAAATGTAAGAGTTAAAGGAGTACCCAAAAAAGCTTACACAGCAGTCAGATATGCAGTAATGCACTCGCAGGATTGTCAGCTAAAAAAACAAAACAAAAAACAAACATCTTCACAGACTGAGACACCCAGCAGCTTTATCGCAGTGCAAGTGACTCTTGGGTAATTGGATAGGTAGGATCCGGGTAGAGGGATAAGCTTGAAGTCTTTGGTTAAGTGGAATCAAGTAGCTTACTAAATCCTTTCACTTGGGAGAGGATTTTTTTTTAAGTTGATTTTGATTCTCTGAAGCTCGGAAACATCCTCAAAATGTTTTCAGCAGACCACAGCTGGTTTAAAAAAAAAAAAAGCACTTTGGTGGTCTAATCTGCGAGAAGTAAACAGAGGGAAATCTCAAGAATGTGATTGAGGAATCTGGTGAAGTTCCTGCAGGCCCCCCTCAGTGTCGAGGATCTGCTCGGTCTTATCTTAAACAGAATGATCTGCTTCTGAGCAAGTCACATGCTTGTGACCGAGCTGATCAGTTTACTGCTGTCCTCTGCATCATTCCTGCACACGTGCAAACACGCTAATGCTAAACATCTGCAGCTCCTCCTGATCACCGCACATAGTTTCCTCAAGAAAGAGGCTTTAAAAGTAAAACTCTGTTAATACTGAAGCATGACATGTAAAATGACCAGACTCCCACTCCTGGATCTGTCTGGGGACTCACAGAGAAGTGACTCAAGAGCATAGGGTCAAAGGTCAGGGGTTAATAGCTAGCTCTCTGGTTGGACTGAACTACTGTACATTAAAGCAAATGACTCCACAGGTTAGGGCTGCACACAAATGCACTTCAACTCCCACAGCATGCCACAGCTATGAACATGCCATCAATCCCTCCCACACACAGGTCAAATTACGAGTGAGGACTAAACACCAGAAGCTATGACGAACCAGTTTGAGTTTTCCACAGTCAGCACACACACACACACACACACACACACACACACACGGACAATGAACGGACCTCACTGAAGCAGGTGTAGCTGTGATGATGCGTGCGATTCTTACTTAGTGGAGGCCGTGCACTGCAGGCCGCCGTTAGCCGTCAGGGTCCAGTATTTCCCAGCAGCAGTCCGGAATGCGCACTTCCTGTTTTCACGGCAGATCTCCATCTGGAATACCTCTTGGTCGCTTTCTTCATCCTGATTGGCTGACAGGTCCATACCTGTGTGGGGTTAAAATGTTGGGGAGACCTTGTCAAGCTGATGAATATGAGAGGGATATGAATAACCACATAAGATTCATCATTAACATTCAACACACACGCACGCACACGTGAGGCAGGTAACCGTATAGTAAGGACTTCTTCTGAAACTTCTATACAAACATTCTCCAAAAGCTTTTTCTTTGCAAGGATTATGAGGACATCAGCCCTGTCCTCATAATTCAATATGTCCGGACAGCGCTGCATGCACCCTTATACCCACCGAGGTATACACAGCCCACACGTTCACATCCGCTGGTCAGGATCAGACGTACCAAATGAACAACATCAGTCTGCTTAGATTAGTGAAGGATTTAACACAGCTGCACACAAACCCACACCCACCCACTCACATCTGTCCTGGTCTAGACAGACCCCACTACACTTCAAAAGGATCAGGCGTCACAGTGGACGGTCACAGCACACAGAGAGTTTGCTAGCCAGCAGTGACAACAGTCTCTGCAGGAATCTGAGAATGCACAGCAGCTCTGAAGCTAAATACTTACATCTACATCCCCAAATAATGATAAAATATTAACATGTTTCCATTTTTAGCATGAAAACATCATTACTCAACTAAAGTATAAGTTGTTGGTTTTGTAGGCATTTAGTATTTCAGAGATATTTTTCCCCCCACTCTGCATTATGTCAGTGAGAACATATCCCTAATATGGTCATCTCAGGCACACAGAAGCTCCACCCACCTGCTGTTCAAACCTCCTGTTCATGAGGGGCAGCCAATCAGATATCAGAAGAAAACTGCAACAAGGCCCAGTGTAAGATAAAAGGATTATTTTGAACTGTGAATCATGCAAAGCTACTATAGCAGATTCCAAGAATACGAAACGAGAGTGATGGTGTCCCTTAAGGTGTACCAAAAGAAATGGGAACTATCTGAATAATTTGATTGGCTATTTAATCGATGGCAGCTAGCCTTGACAAAACTTGTAGGCCAATTTAAAAAAAGAAAAAAGCTTTAGCTCTGTGAACATTTAAAATACATCACAGTTATAATTGTCATTTCCACGTCCTTCTTCCCCTGCTGTATATCTGTAGTCCAAAAAAAAAACTACAAAAATCAGTGAGTCTGTGAGTGCATGTGTGTTTGTACAGATCAGCAGACCTCATTAAAATCAAATCAACCTTAGTCAGGCACTCAAGAGCAACAAAGAGGTAAACACATGAGTCAACTATAAGAGCGAAAACCCAGACGCACAAATACAATCTAAGCAGCACAAAGCCCGCCATTGTATATGATGAAATCATACTGTGCACTGACCTATAGCCAGAGGGCTCACAAAAGAGAGAGAGAGAGCCTGTCTGCTATGTAAATGTGTGCAGAGCAAGAGGTGAGAGGGCGAATCAGGAGAAGACGAAGAAAAAAAAAACAAACAGAAAAAACAGCCGCACAAGTGACACAACACATGTTTGTGAACACATTAAGAGGGGAACCTTTACCCCAACAGTAACTATTCTGCCAGCAGCACTCAGTAACAGTATTCACACAGAGCAAGCGTTACATGAAGGTGTTCAACAGTTACTGCTCACGGACTGTGTCTGGCGCTCGGGATTGAGTTTCTGCAGAAAAATGCAGAGATGCACACATGTGCACACACACAGATGATTAAGAAGGAAAATATAACCATAATGGGAACCACATGGTGGAGAGGAGGGGGTACGGAGGAAACAAGAATGTTCATTTAGAAGGGTTTGAAGAGGACAAGGAGAAAGAAAACTGGCAAAAAAAGATCTGTGTCCTCCAAGATAGGACACGTCTCTGAACTCTCCTCTAATGCTCGCTGCTTCCTGCTCAGCCAACGCAACTCTAGTAGCAAAGCAGAGCCCATGTATTACCGAGACTGTGGCTATGCGTGGATCAAACCATCTGCTGGTGGTTTTGACCCATGACGAGCTTTTGGCTGGTATTAGAGACGACTTTACAATGCAAATAGCAAATGTGCTAATTTTAAAAACACTACAAAAGACTCTTATGAAAGTCATTCAAAACCTCATTTTAATATGAGGTCTTTACTTTTGAAATTTTGACTTGTAAATGATAAGAGCACAAAGAAAAAAGCCCGTCAAGCGTGAGTTATGTCATCTGGGTTGTGTTAATGTGAGCTGTTCATTCAAAGCAGTAGCATGGGCTCTGTTTTGATACAGTGTCGAGGCGGCTCTATGAAAAACAAGCAGTTTGATATCCAGCTCAGGAAGTTTGGGGTCAAACCAGACAACCAGGGCGAGGCGAACAAGTCAGTGTGGTAATTGCTGAGCTTTAAAGAGCAGGTGGTAGGTGGACTTGTTACTGTGGACAGAGCCAAGCTAGCTGCTTACATCTGTTCATTTCAAGCTAACCTGGTGCTAACCTCAGCTTCATACAAATGTGATGAATTACATACGAGACTCACAGCACTCAAAGTCACTGAACAGAAATCTATTCAAAGGCAAAGTTGGTGGTTTTCTCGCGTCGTCCTCCAAAAGAACCAATCAAGAGCCAAACCTGGAAACCTGAGCCACTCATCAATGACACATGGAGCACAGGTGTTGGTGGCGGCCATATCTATTCATTAGTATGCACGTCCTCCTATCATTTTTCTTTGCTGGCTGTTTCCATATTATGAACTGGCATGGCTTTTTAAATCAGTGCTCTGGTGAAAAGAGCTAGATATGTTCATATGGTGAAAAATAACTTGCATGAAAATCCTTTAACTGCTTTCAAAGACTGCACACTCACTGGCCACTTGTTCAACTCCTTGTTATTGCAAATCTCTCAACAGTCAGCCACATAGCAGCAACTCAACACATCTAAGCAGGTAGATCTGTTCAAGACGACCTGCTGAAGTTCAAAGCGAGGATCAGAATGTGGAAGAAAGGTGATGCAAGTTACTTTTTATACATAGCATGATGTTGGTCCAAGTATTTCAGAAACTGCTAGTCTGTTGGGATTTTCCCACAGAACCATCGGTTTATAGAGGATGGTCTGAGAAGAAAAATGATTCTCTGGATAAAATAGCTTGTTTATACCAGACAAGAATGGACAAGCTGTTTTATGCTGAGGAGACGGTAATTCCAACAACCACTCGTTATAACCAAGCCATGCAGAAGAGCATCTCTGAATGTAAAACATCAAACCTTTGAGCAGTTCAGCTACAGCAGCAGAAGACCACAGTAGAAGAAAACCCATCGAACTGATGCTAAAACTCACACAAGATCATTAAAATTGGACAACAGGAGACTTGGAAAATGCTGCCTTGTCTGAGGAGTCTCAGTTTCTGCTGCAACATTCACGTTAGAGACAGAATTCGGCATAAATAACATGAAAGTTTGGATCTATGCTGCCTTGTACCAGCAGTTCAGGCTGCTGCTGGCGGGGTAATGTTTTGGGAGATTTTTTCTTTCTGCTTATGAGGCGACCGGTGAAATTAGATTACAGCTTCAAAACGTATAGCTGTGTAACCACACATCTTATCTGACTGTCATCAGTCAAGAGGATAAGCATACTTCCCAAACTGGGGAATTTTTCAAACAAACAGTTTATTCAGTTGCGCTCTGCCCAAGCAAAACAACTACTTCAGTCTAAAATAAAACAACCGCTGACACCAAATCATCACAAGGCTCGAATACGTTCATTTCAGTGACCGATGACTTGGGGTAATATCAAGCATCACACACTTTTAAACTCAGTCTAAAAATATTGAATAAAAGGTCAGCAGGGTTCACTTTAGCTTCCGTTTTTCATTCTCAGTTCAATGTTTTTCATTTACTTCATTTTTTGTACAAATCTAAGACGTCTGATTTTTACGTGTATGTATAATGTGCATTTTCACACAGACACTGAAAACCGGCACCGGCTAAAGTCTGGCGTGAGTTTGGAACTGTTAGTTTCAGCGGAAAAACAAACATGAATTTCACTATATGAAAATAAACCCGGAAACTAAGACGCAGTTTTGCATGCTGAGCTGATTTGAGTAAATGATTCTCTGAATATCTGCTTTGAATAAACTTCAGTCAGCCTTGCAGATGGTGTCAGACACTTTCACACATTCGGCTGCCTTGTCTTGAGTTATCACAAGGACATTTAAAAAAAAAAAAAAAAAAAAAAAAACCTGCTATAAAAATACCAGACTGACAGACAAAACAGTCACCCTGAAGGCCGTGCAGCCTCAGCCGGGGGCCGAGGCTGCTACACAACCAGATCTGTCCACACTGATCAGTCTTGAAGCTCACAGGGTTATGAAGGACAGAGAGGGTCTGCAATCATGTACACACACCAGCAAACCACACATGCCGATTCCTCCCAAACCTCATGCACACACTCTACTTAAACAACCCCTCCATCTTTCTGTCCACTCCACCCATCGCACTCAGCCTAATGGCGGCAGGCACAGATTGTCCTCAGTGAGCCAGCACCAGAGGCCTGCTGTGAACGCACGCGATTCTATCAAGCCTACTTTGTGTGTTTGTGTTTGTGTGGCTCCTATTGTTCACCAGGCCCTGACTGAGGAGGCGACCAGCTGGGGCACAAACAGGGAGCCAGATCATCAGCTTTTGTTCTGATCCAAACACACAGAGTGTAACCAGCCGGCCCACACTGACTGAAACACTGCTGCTTCAACTCAAAAAACAAAAACAACACACATGCATGCAGAGAAAAGGAGGTCAGGCATGTGAGAGAGTATCGTGCCCGGGGATGCCCCAACTCTTTGGGCAAATTGATTCAAACTGTGTGTTCAGCTCGTCTCTACTGAAGTACAGTTGCTGTGAACTCAAGGACGGCGATGTGGAGACACACCCAGAGCACGGCAGGATGACACGCTGGAGACCAGCTGAACCCTAACCTATAATAAAGCGCAGACATCGAGGAGGAGAGGTTCCCCCCCTCGTGGGTATGCAGCTGACGCGAGGCCGATCCTCTGGCGCGCTCCCAGCACACAAACACGCAGAGGGCGTGCAAACATTAAAACGCCAGCGTGCCCACTCAGTCACAGCCAGCGAGCATTACCAAGGATGCATAAATTAAATGCTTCCCATCTTTTTTATCCTACTGGTCGACCTTGTTGCAGTGAGAGAAAGCAAATAGTCGCCCTTCACCCCGCGGGGATTATCGCACACCAGCCAAGGTCAGAGCTGCGCCTCTCACGTCTCATTTCCTGCTCGCGGGTGGGGATGAAGGAGGCAGATAGGGTGTCAGGGCTGACTCGTGGCCAGACACAACATGGAGCCAGTGTTTCTGCTTCCTGAGTTTACCACACATTGCACGGTTGGTTTCACCCTGACTAATGTGCAGACTTAAAAATTATTTATGAATTAGGAGATGAGGATTCTGTCAAATTAATGCAAAGCAACCACAGATGAATCTGTAATCCGTATAAACGACTTTATAGGGAGAAGCAACCATTTAACAAGAGTGAGCTTTGTAAGGCAATAGAGATGTTTAGGCTGGCTACATTTAAAGCTCAGTTTGTTCGATCCCCAGACTGTGCAAGTGTCTTTAGTCACACCTCATTTTCTGATATTTCGCTTCCAAGGAGCCGGATTTTCTTAAAATATGTCATCTTCAGGCTGTTTTTCGTTGCATCAGTTGCAATTGATCATTTTCAGAGGAATGGGGTTGTTTTTTTGTTACTACTCACTGAATCATTCAAGAGATTTAAAAACCGGCTCCCAGCTCTAGAGATAAATCAGCATAGTGTCTGCACATACTGGACAACTTGGTATAGAACCAGTTTTAAATAGTAAATTTATTACTAGCATCACGTCAAAAAAAAAAAAGAAAAAAAGAAAAAAAAACAAACATTAGCTCACATTTTGTTTACTTGAATATCTGAAAAATGCCAAAGATTCATCATTAAGAAATAAAGGTGAAAAAAAGAATGCAAAGGCCTGACACGGGACCTGAGAGGCATGGATTGGCCTCCACACCCCAGACCTCAACCTTGTTGAACATTATTGGGATCATCTTGACAAAGAACAGAAGAAACAGCAGCCGAAACCCAAAGAAGAACTTTGAATGCCCTTAAAGAAGCCCTGAGAACTATTCCTGAAGATTACTTAAAGTATTATATACTTATATACACAACTATACACATACAGTATATGATATTGCATGTTTCAACAAGCTGCTGCACTTCTTTCTCATTTTCCTAGCAAATTACAAAGAAATAAAGGGAGACTTAAGATGGTACACAGTACTGTAAGCTAACTGTTTCACAATGGGGGGTTGGAGGTTTGGTTGAATCTGGTTGTTTTCATAGTCCTTTGGGTTTTATGGAGACAGCAGGAGCTTTGTCACCAAAAACCAAAGACCCCCCGAGTCACCTCACATTTGCCCCTCAGGGAATTGTTGCTTACAAAGAACAGTCAACACTCGGTGGTCACAAAGCAACCACCGGTCGCCAACAGGATGTGACGGATTCTTATTGTTTTAGCTGACAAACCAGCACTCAGTCTTCACTCACACTTGCCCTACAGTTTAGAGGAAGAACAGGCCACTAAAGGGCCACCGAGCTGCAGGCTAACTGACTGATAATTGCGTCCGAGTCCATATGCGTGTCGTTAAACAGCCTCTCTGAGAATTCGTGACCAGAGACAAGAAGAGTGGATGTTATGAGCCGGAAACAAGCGGCAGCACAGAGTGAGTTTAAAAAGCAATTACAAATGCTGTGAGCTCAGATTAGTGAACAGCAAAAACTGTGGCACCGTTTGGGTTTTGTTTAAAGTCGCACAATGACGGACATCAGACTTTACGTGAACCAATATGAAAAATTGGATTTATTAAAACACTGCTGGGCTGTAGCAATAAAATAAATCACAGAAGGGAGTAAAGAGTCAGCTCCTCTCTTGTAAAAACATTTGCAACATTTTAGATTAATGGAGGTCTCATGAAGAAGTGCAAACAAAAGCACTGATAACGTTTCTAATCCCATTCAGCTCAGAGTCTTTGGTAGGTGTGTTTGGATGAGCTGACTTAATACTATCAGCTGAAGCTGCATTCATAATATATTAACCATCTGCACCGTTGAGGTGTGCGGATGCAGATTCCCATGACGTAAACACAACAAATCAAATGTGCTAAACCTGAAACGAGCAGCTGAATCTTTTTCCTCCAGCGAGCTCCACTGTAACACGGTGTCTGTGCAAACTAACCTGCAGTAGCCAAAACTGAAAACACACAATGCAGACCATAATTGTATCTTAAAGTAGGGGTGCATGAGAAAGATAAAAAGAAAAAAGGAGAATTTCATGACTCAATAATCATGGCCGACTAATGAAAGGATGTCTAAACTGGATTTACTGCTTTTGAGCGTGAGAACTTGACAAACAGCAATTAAGTGCGAGTCACCAAATCAACAGTTTTGACTGGACAAAAGCAGCTTTCAGAGTGACCCGACTGAGCTGGCCCGAGCCAACACCCCCCCAAAAAAGCCAGCCGATTTTAACCATCATCACGGCTTGGGTCTGTCAGCCAAATAGCCGCTTTAGAATGGAGTGGAGGGGACTATAAGCAGCTGTTGATTTGAAAAAACATCTGGAGGCAGTTTAATTCCACTTGGCATTTAATCTGCATCACAATGATCCCGTTGTTGGCGGGCTGAATGTGGTTTTCCCCCCTCTCAAGATTCGGATCTTCTGCTCGTTATAAGTTGTAGCAGTCAGAAGGGACGACTTGGGTTGAGTCACCCATGAGCAAGGCATCATGGGTACATGTCTGATATGATTTCCAATATTTCAGCATAAAGCAGTCTGATGGCAGTGCTCCTTTCCCTGCACCGTTAAGTTAAAGCAACGCACTTAAAAGTGACTCACACCACCTGTGACATCACTCGCTGGTTTGTAGACGAGTTCTGGTCGCAGGCAAGAGACATTCTGAACCCAACACCTCTGTTTGACCTTTTTCTCACTGAAAAACATCGCGTGCAAGTACATTTTTGTTTGTCTACAAGGTAACCATCAATGCAGATCCACCACGCTGCATCCAATACTCCATGTGTCACTCGAATCGTAAAGAGATAGATATGACAAACTGCAGTTTCCTCGATTACAAGCCACTTAGTATCAAAATTTGCTTAAACACATGCATGTAAGCAGGATACTGCACCTTCCATAATAAACTGTGGTGGAGCAGCCAGCCATTCAGATCACAGTGTGATTGTTTTTGTGGTGGATTATTAAAGAGCAGTTCGTGCTCTCATTGCAGGGGCCCATCCTTTTAATACCGCAACCTCCACCTTCAAAATGGACCACCATTTTGTGGGTTGGGACTGAGCTTGAAGGTGGACAAAAATAAAAAAAAAATAAAGTAGCAACTCCTACTTTGTGAGTCGAGGATGAATGTCTCTGTGACAAGTAAACAAAGCAGGGAGACAGAGCAAACATGCCCGGGTGTGACAACGATGAGAGAGGAAAATGAAAGGATAGACAGATCACACTTCATGAAAATAGAAGCTGTAGTTAAAAAACAAAGCAAAAAAGCCACTAAACCACCAGTCTTCTCAGCAGACGCCAGATATTCAGAGCGATTCAGAGAGCATCAGTTATAAGTCGTTCATTACTTTCAGAGCCTCGCGGCCTCATGCAAATACTCAGAGATTACTGCGCTGGCTCACAGTGATATTTAGAGAATGATTCACACACTCTCGCTCTGATCTCAAATTTCTGCTGAGTTCATCATACTTTTTTTTGTTTCGGATTAATGATGGGAAAAGAGATATTCAGGCACACATCAAGGCTGACAACTGTTCAGCATGCGGCATGCCATGACGACTGGAGACACACAGCAGCCAAGCCTGAAGGCTTGGTATGAGTGGGGGAGGGGAGGGGGTGGCAAGGCAGGAGGAGGGGAAATATAGAAGAGGTGTTAAAAACAAAGGTTAGAACAATAAAGGAGACAGAGACTGGGAAAAAAGTATGGAGGGGTGAGGAAAAAAAGGAAGGAAGGAAGGAAGGAAGGAAGAAGGTGGAGGGAGAAGCTTGTGTCCTTGCCCAGTCATGCAGCGGAAAATCAGACATGCATGAAGACCATGAGCTCTCACTCAAACAGTAATGGAGGGAAGGGGGAGTAGATTGAAGAAAAACAAAAACTATTTCGCCTTATCGAAGCTAATAATCACATCAGCAGTGGATGCTGCTGTGCATCTTTCTTAATGAGACACAAAGGCTCCAGTTTCAGCTTTTCCATCCACATTCACTGGACAGCTGAGACTGTGGAGCTTTTTCTGCTGCACAGATGGTGAGGACTCTAGTGTTGCATTTTTAAATGCTCCTGGTCATATCAGTCAGAACCTCACCAGACCTAAATTAAGCAAGCTGTTTTGGTATAAAGACAAAAGTAGCAGTTGCCTACCAAGTTTTCAGTCATCTTCTCCCCTTTCTCTAACTGTGGAGCCATTCTGCTTCAGTGGCACGGTCAGCCTTCCAGTTTAAGACTGTTTTACATTTGAATGAAGGCACGCGTGCACACGGTGCTCTGTGTGTAAGAGGCTGAGAACTCTGTGTACATGGTGGTGGTTTGTAAAGTTTACTGACCATAGACGATACAACAGTGCTTTTAATCCGCTCCAGCCTGAGGGGGTTGGGAATAGCGAGGGGTGGGAGGGGTGGTGGTGGTGGTGGGGGTCCACTATATTAAAACCCTCAGCTAATGATGGCATGGATTTCGTGCTGCGTTTTGTAGAGGTGGGCTGATCGATCCAAATATCGATAGTATCGATACCAATGCTGGTATTGACATCAGATGGATATAAGCGTGATAGAATCAATGGAAATCATTTACCCCAAACATGCACTATGAAAAATGCAAAAAACAAAAACCTAGATTCAGAGTACATGAAAAGCTGAAAGGTGGGTTTTTGTTGCATTAGTGCCAATTATAGTGGAATGTAAAAATCAGTGATTCAGTGGTCATTGAAATGTGCTCAGAATTTGCAAATTAGAGATTCCTCTCATAAATCATGACACACTGCTCTCCCCTACATAAACTGCCAATATAGTTTAAAAGTATTGGTACTGGTATCAACAACACTGGCCCTGTATTTGCTTGGTATGGCACACAAGGAGTACTTTTTATGCAAAGAGGGTGATTTGGCCCAAAAGACATTGTTTAAACATGTGTAAGTGCGCACAGGCCTCTGGTGTGGGACTAGAAGTCTAGGCCATGCTCTGTGTCCATCATTCAGAGTGTGTGTGTGTGTGTGTGTGTGTGTGTG
>NW_024582825.1:263926-265528 GCF_018398535.1 Haplochromis burtoni
ACACACACACACACACACGATCTGGACCGGACCACCACCACACCCACCTTGCCGGGTGGAGACGTTCCTCTCGTTGGCTGCGGTGAGCACGACCTGCGGGTGGCTCTGCTCCAGCACGAACATCTCGTCCTTGCCCACGCGCGCGCTCTTGCCGGACTTCATGGTACCGGAGGGCCCGGAGGGCGCGAGGTACCTGCCGCTGCAGTCCCTGAAGGCCACCTTACCAGAGCGGAACTCCAGCGTGTAGCCGGTGCTCTTGTCAGTCGTGGCGACCAGCGCGCCGTCGTTCCTCAGGAAGCGGTTGTCGGACGTCTGGAGGTGGTACCGCTGATCTCGGAACACGAGCGTGATCATGGAGTCCACTCCCCACGGGACATCCCGGTCGATGGCGATCTCGTCCACCTTGTCGCTCAGGTGCGCGTACCGCTTGCGCGTCACGCTGAAGATGTTCACCTGCGGGTGCATGGCGATGTGCACGCTCCATTTCTCCGCCACCGAGGCGGTCTGGGCGAAGCAGATGATCCGGTCCTCGGTGCCGCCCAGGTAGCGGCCGTGCTGCTCGGACTGCAGGGACCAGCGGCCGTCGTCGTGAGCGGTGATGACAAACCGGCATTCCGGACCCGGGGTCTCGCTGTCTCCGGTGACGTTCCCGTCCTTGTCGGCGGCGATGTACCGGCCCAGGTGTGACTTGAGGAAGAACACGTTCCCGCTGGAGTCATCGCCGCTCTGCTCCAGGGTCCAGATCTGCTTCTTCTTCATGGACGTGGCGGACGCGTTGATTTTGAAGCCGAAGGTCTCCGCCGTCAGGTATTTGTTCCCGCAGTTGATGAGACCGAACTGGATCTGCAGCATGTCGCTGGTTCCGTTCGTCGCTCCGTTAGTTGTCATTGTCGCTTCTGTGCGCTCGAGCCTCGGACCGGTTCTGTCCTGAGAGGGATGAGAGAAGAACGAGGAGGAGGAGAGGGGAGGAGGAGCGGTTCTGCAAGTGAGCTCGCGGCTGAAAGGGTGGGATGCTGTGCAGCCTCGCGTGCTTCTCTTTGTTTGGGGGAATCTGTGAGCGCGCGCCGCCGGTCCTCGGTGCTCTGCCTGTCTCAGCAGCGCGAGACCGCCGCCACAGCTGCAGCCTATATAACCATCAGTGACGTCGCACATCAAACCACGCCCTCCAGGATGACCAGCAATCTGGGAGCAGAGCTCGGTTGTCTCCTCTGCTCGAACCCTATTGCTTTTATCCGTCTAGTTTAGGTATATTCCCCTGTTTTCCCGCTTCCCATCAGAATTCCCTAGAAGTCTAATTGTGAACAGTGTGTGTTGGTACAAGCTCAAAACTCTTAAAATTGTCTTAAATTCTTTAAAAAGCCCTCTATTTTAATATCTAGCGACTCGATTTCCACCCAAGCATTAAAATAATATCACTTTCTCTCGCTTTCAGACACATATGAGACCGGTTCAGCATTCAAATCACGAGGACCGTGTGCGTGTGTCCGCTCACAAAACAGCTCTATTCATGGGCCGAGCATGCACATCAGAGGGCTGGAAACAAAGAGGTCAAACAGATCACACTGGCATCTTCTCAGTCCATGTGCATGAGTGAGCACCCCC
>NW_024582825.1:265548-279925 GCF_018398535.1 Haplochromis burtoni
CACACTGCGACTGTGAACAGGCCGGACACACACACAGGCACACAGACACACACACACAGAGACAGACACACACACACACACACACACACACACACACACACACACACACACACACACACACACACAAAAGTACACAAAGTGTACACTTTAAAACAAAACAAAACATACAAACAGATAACGGCCAACGCAGAAGTAGCTCATGGCTCAGTGAAATTTCAAGGGCAGTTGTTCCAAACATGACCCGTGCACGTCCATGGCACAGCGCCATGAGAGCGACAGCGCTGGAGTTTCCAATCTGGGTACAGAAAAAAAACACAAATATTCTTTCCACCTGCATAACTATGCAAAGTAAGATCAATCACAAGCTAGCTTTGCTACCTTTGCAGCTGGCGTCAATCATGATCAGAGATCTGTCATCGAGCTAAAAAAAAACAACAACAACCCCCCCCCCCCCCAAAAAAAAAAACCCAAAACAAAACAAAACAGGAGAACAACAAAAACTATTTCAGAAATAAAAAATTAGCACCACAGTGTAAAAAGTGTTGCACATGTTGGTAGAAAAGATGTGTTACATCATGTTAAAAACAACTTCTAAATATGCATTCATTATATGTTCTGTTTATTCTAATGTTTGAATGTTATTACTAATAAAGTTTTGGTTCTTTTTTAACTTTGCCAACAGGAGCAGAGGTTCAGAGTGCCAAATGCCCCCCTCCAGCCAAAGCACTGAAACCTCCCTGCACTGTGATTTTTCTTGTATAATCATATTTTTATTTAATGAGTGCTTGAGTTATATTTATAACAGACAGTGGCTCTGTTTGTCATCTGCTGTGTCTGGAGCTGAGGAGTAAAGAGTGATGTACTCCCACTCACTTTCATGAATGAATGGGTGCTTGTGTTGTTGGATCATTCATACAGTGCAGCTGGCCTGGATGTACATCACACTCTAGTCCTATACATCTTAACCAATACAATACCAACTTTAATAGTTAGAAACACACAGGATTTTCATTTTCATTTAATAAAAAAACTAATAACTGTCACATCTGGTGAACTGATCACGAGGCTCTGAGGTCTTTGTTACTCCCCTCTCTGCTGGGTTTGCAAACGCAAAGTAATCTGACCCCTAACCAGTAATCTAATCACTAGTAATCTTTGCCTTTCTCTCCTGCAGTCTGAATAAATCCAATCTTCAGACAGAACATCTTCAAACAAATCAAATCTCTGTGTAATTTCAGCTCCACTCTAATAAAATCACCACACTCGTTCTCGTGTATTTTTTTCCGTTTTGGGGGCTTGTGTTGTTTTCATTTCTAACAGCCTTATTTTGCAAAACTTAATTTTAAAATGTGCGTGTAAGGGTCTGTGTGTGTGTGTGGTAAAGCAGTGACTTTAAACTGCAGATCAGCACGGAAACATCACCTTTTGAGTCATTGCAGTTCACACAGAAACCATTTGCATCTGTACTTTTGTACAGAAGCTGTGGCGATCCCAGTGGAGCTTCCATGGAAAGATTAACAGCATGCAAAAAATGTGTCAGTACACCAGCCTCAACTATTTTCAATGTACCGAAGAACTTCTGGGTCACGCATGCACAACATGCTCATTTTAAAAACAGCTCAAGGAAAGAAAAAGTGCAATAATCAAGCTTCCCATAAAAGTTCAACATCATTCAAGAGTTCAGTTTGTGAGGTTTTGAGATCTTGGTTTGGTCCACAGTAACAGTATTTCTGTTACTGTGGACACACTCAACGTAGCTGTTTCTAGTCTTTAGGTTGAGCTGAGCTAGCCAATCCTTTAAAGATCATGTTTCAGGCACCCATCCATCTTAGAGGTAGTCTTATCTGTAGGACAACTTGTGTTGCTGAACTGGAAAGAATCGGCTGTTTTTTGGTGGGGGGTTGCCTGCCTGCAGCATCATCAGTGAGCTTTTTCTCCTAAGTGCAGAATCCTTCTCATTATGTGCTGACAAACGCAGCTCAAATTAACTGAGAGGATTCAGATGAATAATTGATTCGGGTTTGATGTGGGATTAGCAGACATGTCAACAATCACACATGTTCCCCTCCTCTCTGAGGCTGTTTGCTGCTCAGAGAATTTCATCCCCTTTACCAAAATCCCAATTACAGCTTTAGTTTGCGGCCATGCCTGTTTAGGAAAATCATCTTTAACTACTTTGTGATTTTTTTCGTCATGCTACATGTTTGTAGATGTTTTTACTGATGTTTTTACTTCTGTCTAAGTGTGTGGAAACGATGAAGTCACTGACAACAAATCGGTGTACCCAGCAAAAAAATAAATAAAAAGAAATCAGAAACATAATGATTGATGAATCACTCACACGACAACAACATTCAAGGAATAACCAAGGAATGAAAAGTGCAGTTCCTCTAATGGCCACTGGAGGCTGGCACCAAAAGTAAATCGAGCTCATAGACAGAATAAAACATGATGGATGGAGCTTCCAGGTGGGGAAAGTGAAGCCAATGCAGAAGATAGTTAAACCTGCAACCTACCTGAAGGCCACCAGATGGCGATAGCTGTGGCTGATAAAAGACTTCCAGTCCTATAGAAGTCTATAAGAAAATGGCTTTCTCACTTGACCTCTGTCAACACTTTCCTGATGTGTTTGTGGGCTCAGTCATTCATTTTGGATCATGCTGAAAAGAAAATGAAATCGATTTTGTACTTTTGGTCATTCTATGTTTCAGAAAGAATGTTATTATTATAGACCCTGTGCACGAGAAAATGCTAACTTCCTGGTTTGAGACCGGATGTGGGGTTGTACATTTCCAGTAGCTTTACTTTGCGGTCAATCGCTACTGTGAAGATATACTCCAAAATCATGTCCAAAACTCGAAAACGGAAAGTTGTGTCATAAAAAAATCTAATGATCAATTTTGACGTTTAAAGAGTTTAGATCGATCAGATGTTTACATCACTCAACACAAGCAGAACTGCATCACTGCATGCAGAAGACACATCGTCCACATTCAGAAGCACATCTCTGTATAGTGACTGGTCTTATGATTTAAACAGGCAAATGTTCAGCATTCAAACTACAGGTGAAGAATAGTCAAACCAGATGTTTCCCCCGTTATGTCAATATCAGCTAGTCAAGTACACACCTACACAGCATGTCAACAAACCGTGAAAAAAACCCACACACAAAATGAATGATTGCTGGTAACATTAGTATGTACGAACGCTATGTTGTGACTTACCTTAAAAATTACAGCGGTCCCTCGCTATAATGCGGTTCACCTTTCACCTCGCTGTTTCGCAGATTTTTTAGTGCAAGTTTGCATGTTTTTTTTTACGTCACATTGTGTCCTGCGTCCTGATCGCTGCAGACAATCTCCTCCGTGACGTCTCTCCTGTACAGTACAGAATCGCTGCATCGATCGCTAGCAGTGTGACTCTGAAGTGCAGTACTGTATGTCCACGATGACCACGAAACGTTTTGCACCGTCAATAAATAAAATTGGCTACTTGATTTCACCTTTCGCTGGTTATTTTTAGAACATAACACCCGCGATAAACGAGGGACCGCTGTTTACAGATACTGAGAAATATAACATTTGAATCCCTTTTCTCTTTTGCTCTGAGGCGCAGGGAAAAAATATCGACAAGTCAATGAACATCATTTACAGATATATTGGGTAAATGCCCAAGACATCTATAGAAATGTAAATCACTGCTTGATTCATTCATTTGCTTAACTTGTTTTGGACCGTAAACAGGGCGCGAATAGGACACCGGAAACAAAGCTCCCCACAGGAGTTTCCGCACTGGAAGTAGCATATGCTAACGTGCACATAGTCAATTCCCATTGGCTAACAACTTATAGCTGACAAGTTGTTAGCCAATGAGCAACACTCACTCATCCTTATCACCTGTTTTTTTAAACTAAAATGACAAAGTTGAAAATGCACATTTTAAACAAGACTTCAGAAACCAATGGATGAACATTCATACAACATTCAGACGTCGTTACTTGTGCCGTGCTTATTTAGATGAAGCAACAATAATGACGCGAGGGCAGTAAATCTGAAGTATTTCACAGTAATTCATTTCACAGCAACATAAACGTGTAACACAATCAGACACTTCTATAAGTCGGGGACTAATATCAGGGTCTGTAAACTACAGTGAAAATGTGGCTTCACACAGACAGAGGAAGAAACACTTCTTTAAAAAAACAAATACAAACAAAATAATAACAGCTCTAAATCAAGCCTGCAAAACACGACTTCATTGACCAATCAGCTACATCGCGACAGCTATGCCATCTTTTATATACAGCCTATGGGAATGGCATTTCATTACTATAGAGTGTGTGTGTGAACATTTTACACCTCTCTCACGCTATGCAGTGTTGCCTCCATTGATGCATCTTTAAATTATGTTTGAGAGAGAGGTAGTTACTCTCTCACACACACACAGTCTCATTATGCATCACTTACAGATGCTGTGGACCTGATGAGAGTGGTAATATTTGCGGTGTTATGTTATACCACACCTCAGTCAAGCACCCATCAGCACAAGCCTCTGTGGAGACTCAGTGGGGGAGGTAGGGAGGGAAAGAGAGAGGGACGCCATCTTTGTTCTCAAAGCAGCTTTGAGGATGGTTGCTATAGTGATCAGCCTCAAATCTGTCAGTTGATGAAGGGCAAGCACTCTGCTGTAGATGGCACACACACACACACGCGTTCGCACTACATTCAGTACTTGCAGACGGCGCAGCACTGCATCAGAGGACGCTAAGCTGACCAATAAGCTTCCGCCTTTGACACACACCTCTGGACTGGAGCCAATGGCACCTCCTTTTCCACAGCTGCATTATGACATCAACCAATCAGGAAACATCTTTGGACAAAAAAGCCAATCAAAGGGAAGCCTGGGAGACATTTTTATTAAAACAGAGTTGTTGTTTTTTTATATAAGACGCCTGAGTCTAATTAAAGTAATGGCAACATTTTTCCCTGCCGTTGTTTTTGTCTGCAGCTGTGGAGAAGTTGTTGCAGCGTTTTTAGTCGTGACTCACTAACCTGACTGAAACTGAACAAAGAAAATAATGTGAGGAGCAGGAAAGGGACAGATATGAACAGGGTGAGAAAGAAAGGGAGAACGATGGGGAGAGCAGGGGGACTCTCCCTCTCCTCTGACCTATATTTACAAACCCCAACTTGCGGAAACCCTTGTTTGATGGTGAGTGTGTGCGAGCAGGCAAGCACAAACCAAAGTGTATGGAGTGTCCTCGCTCTACAGATCTCATATTAGGTCAGCTAGGGTTGTATCAGGTCTGAGCAGACATGCACAACTGAGCGCAGAGCAGCTTTAGCTCGCCAGGGACGGCAGAGCAATAATGAGAAACCGCCTGGAACAGAATCTGCGTCACCTCTCAAGCATTAACCTATATTTTACAGTGAGCATTGACCAACTCAGTGAAGACATGAATGAACTGTCCCACTTTTCCTGCTGCAGTAAATCATATGATGCTGTGACAGAAGGCTGTAGCAAACGTGCCAGCATTTCAAGCCCGAGCATCAAATGATTTCTTAGCCTCCCATCACTGCTCGATCCCTAGTGTGCTCCAGTCTAGTGTGGGAGACATAACGAGCTAAATTTGTTCTACAACAGGGTCCTTCCATTGATTGTATTGATCACTTTCCTGGTCATTACAGTCTTGTGTCATGAAACCAACAAATGCCTGTTTTCCCTCTCTTTGTTTTTCTGCCCTCATGAGTCTTTCTCACTAAGAAGAGCTTGAAAATTGGTGAAGTTCTCCCTGAAAAATGCTAACGACAGGTTAAAGCCCCCAATAGGGCTCCTATAGTTAGCTCTAATGTCTGAGAGTCAAATTTCTTAAGCAATAACTGAATCTAAATAACTGATAGTGGAAATACTTTAACTTAAAACCTCAAACCAAATCTGTCTCATTATCAAAGCTGAATAAAGTCAGAAATGTAAGAGGGATTTTTTTTGTTCTTATGCTTTATGTTGGCTTTGATTTCAGCCATCGACAAATTAAATACTTGATATTCTTAAATTCTTGAGAAACAGTTCTCCAGATTTCATGCTTCAGGTTTGCTAAATGTCCAGTCAGTCATAATTAAAGCCTTTTAAATGTTTCTATAAGTACTGTTATATGAAGAAAACTGCATAAAAAACTTTTTGAAAGATGGACTGAAGCAATCCTGAAAGTGGATGTCTGAGAGGGTCCTGTGTGTGTGTGCTGGTGTCTCTTGCAATCAGTAAGGAATGTGTGTGTGTGTGTGTTCTCTTGTGAGTGTGTGCACACAGCTGCTGCCCTACCAAGGGCCTCCTCTCCACCAACAAAGAACTGGAAGCTGAAGCCACTGGGCAGCCCCCACCCTCTACTTGCCTTCACCTCCATTCTTCACACAGAGGTCAGGTCAAAGTTCAGCATGTGTGTGTGTGTGTGTGTGTGTGTGTGTGTGTGTGTGTGTGTGTGTGTGTGTGTGTGTGTGTGCGCGCTCTGGGGGTGTCCTCCAGCTCCCTGTGCCCTCACATTGTCATGGCTACAGAAAAGCAGCTGAACTGAGATCAGCAGAGCTACTTCACAGCCTCTCTCTTCGTTTAACACAGTGTGTGTGTGAGATTCTGTGAGTTCGACGGCGACGCCCGAAGCCGACAGAAAGACGCAGGCCGCTCAAGAAGAGACGGAGCAATGAGCCACAAGCAGGCCGGCGCCGGCGCAGGCGCATGCGTTTGTGTTGTTAGCGTCACATATTATCTGTTTTTCTGTGTGTTTTTATGCTGGCGTGACGGTCAACTGTGGGTGCAACTGTCACATCTTCTCATTTTCAGGCCCCTCCCCCCACACTCACACACACACACACACACTGCTCTCCCCACAACTCAGGAGAAGCCAGAGAGCTCTGTCTTTTGTGTGTGCTTGAATTGATTGTGGCATGATTGGCGCCTTAAGGGAAACCTGATCGGGGCCACTAAAAATACCTCTTCCTGCCTCACTGTGAGAGCCTGTGACATCACATCCTGTCCTTATGAATGAACACTGTAGCCCTGATAGATCTTTCTCCTGACTAATTTCCTTCCTTTTCTTCCAGCCTTAATTCTTTCATCTCCGATGCAGTAAACAGCTGCACACTTTAAATCTCTCTCCGTCTTAACAAACAGATGCTGAGCTTTTCTTTTCCTTCAGACGGCATCATGTCATTACCCTTACAAAGCCTGCCCTGTTAAGGTTTAGTCAACTTATTTAGAGATAAACATTTACTGAAAGACCAACTGTAAACGCAGCATTAGCGTATTATCAGTTTGAGTAAGCAGGTACCTGATAACGAAGCTGGCCAGTTTCTGTCTCTGTCCTTAGCTAACTTGGAGCTGGTGACCACCAGATGATTGTGTATGAATGTAGTGGTAATATTACCCCTATTGAAACATGCATCCCATAAAGCCCCCAAGGCTTCCCAAGCTTACCTCAGAACATGACAGTAAAAATGAACTATGTTAAAGAACCAGGGCACACTGATGAGAAGTGGGCTATTGGACAAAGATAAACTCATGGGAAAAAGGCTTTTGCAGGACTAGACCTCTGTGGCATGAATATTATTTCTGGGAGAAAAAAATATTTCATCCTACTTTTCAAGAGCTTGAGCATCCCTGATGATATATCAATCAATAAATGTGCCTTGCACCAGAAATTGCTTTGTTGCCTCAGGGTAATATTGTGCTATAAGGGTACGAGAATATCACAGTTTTCTGTATATACTCATGTTGTAGTTGTAGTAGAAAACAAGCAGTTGGTTCACTATTTTAATTTCATTTTAACAAATAAAGTTAATTTTCATATAAACATTTAATCGAACAACTAAATTGTGTGTGCGTGCTCATGCATGCAAGGGTTTGTCTTGCCCTGACCTCCTAACTGTTTCTCAAACTTGATTCTGGGGTCCACTCTCAGGCCTGATTTAGACCGTACTCACTGAGGGAGTGAGCCTCACTCTCCGAACACATTAATTGACCTTTTCCTTTCCATAAAAAGTTCTTGTCAACATTTCCTGTACGTTGGTACAAATTTATGTTAGCACCTACTGACATATCCCACCACTCAGTGTTATCGTGTTAGCCAAATCCCTGCTCCCGCACACCTGATTCAAATGATCAGGTATATATTTAAGACCCCAAAATATTTCAGTAAATAAAATAAATCTAAATCTGTCTTTATACAACCAAATATACTTCTTCAGATAATCATGTAAGTGCACATAGTTTTATACAAGCATCATATTGCTGCGTCCCACGTGGATGTGATCCCTGAAAGGATAGCTTAACCCACAGGTCAAAGGTCGATTCTTCTTCTATTCTCCATTTTACCAAACTGTGACGTGTCCTATGTCATTAAATAGATACAAATAAATAAATCCAAAATTTGAAGGGACAGTGCAATAACAAAAAGTCTGCTCTTATTTGATCCTTTTTTATTTTACCAAATCACCTTAAGGTCTGCTGCCTGCACAGCACTCAGGTCAGTGTATAGGAGCTCTGTTGCTCCACCAACTGGCGACAGCAGCATACTACACAAGTTAGATCATCCACCAATTTCACGGTTCCACGCCCACAGCTCTGCACAGACACACAGCAACACATGTGTATCCCCAGTGGACGGCTGGACACACACACACGTACACACAGACAGTCCATTTGTCTGAAGTGGCAGGTGTTGCCGGTTATTGCCACCACTTTCCTGCTGTACCCCCACCATCGGAGTCCCCTCCTTCTTCTCCATCCCTTTACCTCTCTTCTTTCTTTCTTTCTCTCTCTGTCTTCGTCTCTGTCTCTGACCTGCTCCCTTCGTCTCGCCTCAGCTTTTCATCTCTCTTTTTCTTCACGGGCAATGAGGAGTTTTAGATGCTAATGATATGCCCTCTCTCAACAAAGGGTTGGAGGCCCCCTCGGAGAGCCTCTTTGGACACACACACACACCAAACACCAGCTGTTCTCTGCTGGCCTCTTATTACACAGACCCCCTGAAAGATTTAGCTGTTCTCGCTTTTTTTTTCCGTTTCTTTTTTCTTTTTTGGGACACGCAGACAAATACACCAGCACGCATGAATAAAACACCACCCTAAATTTTCCATGCTCATAATATTTATGCAGTTCTATCAAATTTCGGGTAAAATGAAATCGAGCTGGCAGGTTCTACAGGAAACACGTTTTTTCTTCATCGCTTTCGGTCTCCTGGTGTGAATAATTGATGACTGGGAACTGATAATGGAAGAAAATGTGTGTGTGTTTGTGTGTGTGATGGACACACACCATCTGCTGACACACACATGCACTACACTTGCACACGGCCACTGTACACACAGGGGCAGGGATCGTTAACATCTGGCACAGATGGCCATCTTGAAAGCACACTGAGCTGCCACCCTCGTGAGCCAGACATCCGGGTACACTGGTTTCAGCCCAGCGTAGGGCCGCACACAGTAGGTACACATCATAATAGAGTAGAACACAATGTTTTATTCACCCATGATGCTACAAAGAAATCATTAACCTCCCTATCATAAAATGTTATCACTTTATTAATTACAGGAAGTTACATTTCCTACTAAAAGGCAACTGTAACATGGCCCCAATGAGATTCTCTGGAATACCGCTTTTAGAAACACTGTTGTTATGGAACATCTTGCAGCTTTCAGTTCCTGGTACAGCTCAAAAGGAACCAAACCTACATGCAAAGCTGAGAAAAACAAAACAACTTCAGCTTAATTTAAATATGAGTTACATAATGCACAACTCAGTGTTTCCTACTAGACCAGCCTAACTGTTTCATTGCTCAACCTAACACGTTTCCAGTTGGGATTAGTCACATATCACCTTATCCCTAAGAAAAGTACTCTCATCTGTTACACCAACAAGGTATTTATGGTGCAAAAAATGAATGAGTTGCCACGGGATTTATTTATGAATGCAGCAGCATTTATTCATGTACACACAGTCAAGCTAGTGAGCATCAGAATGAGGAAGAAAGGTGATTTCAGTGACTCTGAACAGGGCGTGGTTGTTGGTGCCACACTAGCTGTTCTGAGTATTTTCAGAAAATGATCATCTACTGAGATTCACCCACACGCCCAAGCTCACACGAAGGCAACGGTAACCCAAATAACCACTGGTTTCAACAAAAGTACGCAGAAGAGCATTTCTGAAGCATTTCTGAGTTGGGCTACAGCAGCAGAAGACCACACCAGGTGCCTCTCCTGTCAGCTAAGAAAAGGAAACTGAAGCTTGTGATTGTGTAATAATGTGGGGGATATTTTCACGGGACTCTTTGGATCACTTAGTAACAACCGAGGATTCTTTTAAATATTACTGACCCTTTATGACCACACTTTATCCATCTTTAGATGGCTGCTTCTAACACACAGGTGTCAAACTCCAGGCCTCGAGGGCCGGTGACCTGCAGGTTTTAGACGTGTCCTTGATCCAACACAGCTGATTTAAAGGCTAAATTACATCCTCAACATGTCATGAAGTTCTCCAGAGGCCTGTCAATGAACTAATCATTTGATTCAGGTGTGTTGACCCAGGACGTTATCTAAAACCTGCAGGACACCGGCCCTCGGGGCCTGGAGTTCGACACCCCTGTTCTAACAGGATAACATGCCACAAAGCTAAAATCATCTCAGTTGGCTGTACTCAAATGACCTCCACAGTCACCACATCTAAATCCAGTACCTTTGGTATGTGGTGGAACAGAAGACTTACATCACAGATGTGCAGCAACTGTGTGATGCTGCTACATGCTAGGGAGGCAGACCTAACATTCATATCATACTTTAGTATATACTCTAAAGTCATTTTACAACATTTCACACATCATCGCTTGATTTTTGACAGACAGGAATCTTTTTTTGAATCTCTGATTATTAAAGAAGCAGAATAAAAAATATGCATATTATCCCACTCATACGGTGAATGATGCATTCAGGGGGATGACAGAGTGCAGGGAATTTCTATTCAAGTTTTGCTTTTAATAATTTATGCAATCAAGACCACAATTCCCCATCAAACTGCCCCTCCACGCCCATTTTCACTTCTGAAATGATACAGGACTTTCCATTAAATAACTCTGTAGGACATTCAGCGACCTCTAATGTACGTCAGCTACACTGGTTCAATATCAGGCACACGAGCAGATATTTATTAAAATCGGGTCAGAATAAGGAAGATGAATTAGAGCCAGACGTATAACATGTTCCATTTCCTCTCAGCTATAATGTGGTCGCTCTGAAAGCACACACTGGATCACACATCCAAGCAGATTGTTTCACATGAAGTTAATGGCAGTGTGACTAACACAGTTGTCTGTGCTGTAGGAAAGAAAATGGGGGAGGGGGCTGGGGGTCAAAACAGAAATGAGACTGCTGCTTACTGTGTCTCACACACACACTCTCTCAGGGTGTCTCCTATCCCTTATGTAACAGCTTGGTAGTATGTTCCAGGTTATCAGCTTACAATCAGATGAGCCAAGAAAGGCGTAACTACCTCTCTCAATCCCTCTTCTCATCCTCCGTCTTTGCCCAGTTTCTCCACTTTCCCCTTCAAGCCTTTCATAACACAGAGGGGTGCGTTCAAGCGCAGGAGTGACAGGAAAGTTGATGACAGAAGTCACAAAGAATTTAGAGAGCTAAAAGCTAAAATAGGCAAAAACAAAACAAAAAAAAAGGGACGCAGAGGTGTAGGAAAACGATCGGTCACATGTGTGCATGTCCGTGTGCATGTGTGACAGAGAGATAAAGATAAAGAGAGAGAGAGAGATTTACAGCCGGTCTGTTTCCTTAAAAGGCAATCCAGTCCAGGTGATTACCTGCATTCCTCAGCCAATGACATTGCAGGGAGTCATCTACCTGTAAAAGCCCAATCTCCATTTTCTCCTGTCCACTGTGGCCATATCTTAACACAGGGCACACCCACACATACAAAGCTAAACACACATATTGGACATTTTCATATCAGCCTGTGTAGAACAATGACACCAGCGGACGCAGCTGCAAGTGAAGGCCTCACAAAGTGTTTTTACAGTTGCTTACACTGGATTCCTTCCCTGCACATCAGCACAGTCACAGCTAATGCTTGTGTGTGTGTGTGTGTGTGCGTTCAGGTTTATGCAGCAGTGCTAGGAAAACTGCTGCGCCCCTTGACCTAGATTTTTGGGGTGTTTGGTAAAATGTAGTTCCCCACTGCTTAGGGAATCCCATGTGTTTGCCTGTAATGCACACACACACAGATGTTTTTACATACATGCAACAGTATACACACACAAACACACACACACACACACACACACACAAGGCTCTTTTCCCTGTGTCTCCTTAGCTAGTTTCTCTGCTAACGTCTTCCCTCTTTGCCTGCGCTTCCAATAAAAGACACGCTGAAGCAGTAAAGTGTTTTCCACTGTAACCACTTGACAGGAAGTGAATATGTGCCCACATTGAAAAGGGAAACGGGAGTGCAACTGGGTCATAGGTTTGTGCAAATTTCTTGCTTAATACAACAATGCAGAGGGGGGAGAGAAGACTTGGAGGGAGGGAGAAAAGCAGAGAAGGAAAGAAGGGGTGTTTTATTTGGACAGACTGTCAAACAAAGAGAGAGATGGTGAAGTTATGTGGCATCCCAGAGAAAAGTGCCAAAGTCTTGGAGATCCTGTTTGAGGTCCCGTTTCCCCTCTGGCATATGCGTGTCTGGACGGAGGGTTGAGGTGGGATCTCAGCTGTGTGGTCAGGGCGGTAATAGCTCTGGGATGGGAAAGGAGCAGGGGGGAGAGGTTGTGATGGGAAAGAGGGATGCCCGAATTCAGATGAGGATCGATAATGTATCCAAGTTTTCTCATGGTGTAAAAGCCCGGGGTAGGCAGTGAGGTGGCGGCCTGAGCACAGAGCTGAGTCAGCACAGAGGGTCAGTGTCCGACAGAAGCCTGAATCAGAATCTGTTTATGGGTTTCCCGTAGCATAACTCCACACAGCACATTCCTCAGATGATAAGAATTACACTGAGTTCATGCATTTTATCCCTACTTCATCTCAAAGGAATTATTCTGAATGCATCACATGCAGACGATGTGTCGTAAGCTGGTCAGTCCAGGGTATTTCATAACTATCTGATTTTCTGCACACCCCGGACTTCAGACTCGCTACCTCAATTTACATTCTGGGTTGTAATGAAGTGTTTACCTTTCATGTTAGCTACAGAACCTTACTGTATTTATGTGCGGCCTCACAGATACATTCTGGTTAAACTACAGGCTGTTTAAGTTAACCACACTAGACACACTAGCTGAAAAGAAAGCCTGGTGTTTTGTTTGCTGGCAATAAAAAAAATCTCTTGCAAAAACAAGTAAATGGCGTCAAGCAGGGCCGACCAGTTATGCAGTCCTGAAATGAAAATCCTCAACTCAGGAATATTTAAATGAAGCTAAAACAGAAACCTATCTAATGCTGTTGGTCCAGTTTAGAAAAAAAACCCAAAACACGCAAATGGGTATGCTGAGGACAGCTAAGGCAGGCATCGGGTTGTTGCCTCAAATTTCCTGTCCCCACGATGACTAACACGCACGCTTGCAGATACGCAGCGATGAAAGAAAAGGTGGTTTATACAGCCTGGTTTTTTGCCCAGATATGACTAACGCATTTGCCATAAGTGCTCGTGGTTGAACTTTGAGTGCGAAGTAGTGATGTCTACCTGTCAAAACGTTGACCTTATATGGTGCCTCATAGTGAAAAAAGAGGAAGTCCCTTTGTGTGTGTAGCAATAAAAAAAAGTGACAACCGTGTGGTTTCAGTAGAGGATCAGCAGCTGTAGGAGGCACTACAGAGCAGCATCAGCATGTAGCCCACACTGTCAGCTTTAGGAAGTGGTGTGAGTGCTGATTTTCATTTCTACATGACCACAGATGTGTGTTACAGGTCCACTCTTCATGTATGAAGGGCTCATCATCAGGATCTAATGGTTTTATTGCTGTTTCCCAGCAGCTCGTAGACACATCAGTGTGCCGATCTGTGTAACATCAATGGGTTTGAACCCACCCATCTTTGTACTTAACTGACAGGCGCACAGGCCGCACATGAAGTACACAATCAATCACACACGAACACACACACACACACACACACTCATACATAGAAGTGCTTGTTCTCTTGACAGAGAAGGAAATTGGAACGTCCTCCTCTGCAGTTTCCAGTTACTGAAACACAACTGAACGAGAAGTGAAATTTCTCGAGCTGTGAATTCCCCTGTAATGTAGCAAGCACGCACGCACGCACGCAACAACACACACACACACACACACACACACACACACACACACACACACACACACACACACACA